>NC_048585.1:17368607-17668607 GCF_013265735.2 Oncorhynchus mykiss
GCACTGGGACCATGGGACTGAGGTGTTAGGAGTCCTCTCTCTCTCTCTCTCTCGCTGTCTGTGTGTTGTGTATGTGGACAAGTTAATTTCTCCCTCCGTCCCCAACGGTAAAACTATTTGCAGATGTATTATTTCTTACGTCTGCCTCTCCTCTTCTCTCCCCCCAGTCAGCTTTGGGACTAACTGAGCATCTCAGAATGCCTCGAGGGAGGTGCTTATGTGTTCAGGATTTCTCTAAACTTGGTCTAGCTCCAAGCCCGATTCCCAATAGCCTCCCACACAAGCTTGACTGGTATCCAAGAGTGGTTGTCTCCCATGTATATCTCAGCAATTGGGGCCTGTTCAAATACTAGTCATCCTTCCCTCATCCATCCTTCTCTTAAACAGTGTAAGATCTGATGGAGTTGCATCATTGATCCGACCAAGTGTGTGTGACCCGTGCGTGTGTGCTTACTTCCAAGTGAGCTTGATATGTTTGCCCACCCTTCCATGTGTGCCTGATGTACAGCCCATGTTTGCTGTGTATGTCACAGGTAGGCCTGAGTGGGTGTGTTTGTGCCTTTCCCAAGTGATCTTGATGTACAGCCCATTTTTGTTTATATCACACATTGATCTCTCTGTGTGGGCGGGTGGGCCTAAACTTGTCCACTGTTCCCCAGCTGAGCTTGAAGTAGACTTCATGTTTGTGTGTGAATGTCACAAGTGGGTCTGTCAGTCATTTCTCTTTGTTTTGGCAGCCGTCCTCTTCCTCTCCCTCTCTCCAGTCCCAGCACTCTCTTTCTCTCTCTCTCTCTCTCTCTCTCTCTCACTTTATTCACCAATCTGTTTCTCCTTCTGCGTTGGAGAGGAATTTATTTTGTTTGTTGGTAATACGGAGAGCGATTTCTAGACATTTTCACTGGAGTGGGATGGATCAGTCACGGTGCTAATCCTGACTGATGTCCATCTCTCTGTTCCCCCTCCTTCTCTCCCGGGAATCCCCTCTCCATGTGGAATGTGTGAATATACAATTGTCAGACGTGTGTGTTTGAGGCTGGAACTGTGGAACAAACAGTTTAGCAGACGTTAAAAGGACTGGCAATGGATCAATGTGATGCTCTACAATGTGTGATGATGCAGAGATAATTGTGACAGTAGGATGTATAGTTTCAGTGTCTTTTTACAATGTTTGGGTGGTACATTTTGTCGTGTTGTATTACATAATGTTATCGTTTATCTAAAAGTCATCACAAAACGGCCATGTTAATAATTGTTCATTATAATATACTTGACTTCTCTCACAATTGCAATGTGAATATATTAAGGTCGTTCAGTACGTGGAGTGGTGCTGTAGATTACACCTCTTCTCTCCCTCTGCTCTGTAGATTACACCTCTTCTCTCCCTCTGCTCTGTAGATTACACCTCTTCTCTCCCTCTGCTCTGTAGATTACACCTCTTCTCTCCCTCTGCTCTGTAGATTACACCTCGTCTCTCCCTCTGCTCTGTAGATTACACCTCGTCTCTCCCTCTGCTCTGTAGATTACACCTCTTCTCTCCCTCTGCTCTGTAGATTACACCTCGTCTCTCCCTCTGCTCTGTAGATTACACCTCGTCTCTCCCTCTGCTCTGTAGATTACACCTCTTCTCTCCCTCTGCTCTGTAGATTACACCTCTTCTCTCCCTCTGCTCTGTAGATTACACCTCGTCTCTCCCTCTGCTCTGTAGATTACACCTCTTCTCTCCCTCTGCTCTGTAGATTACACCTCGTCTCTCCCTCTGCTCTGTAGATTACACCTCTTCTCTCCCTCTGCTCTGTAGATTACACCTCTTTTCTCCCTCTGCTCTGTAGATTACACCTCTTCTCTCCCTCTGCTCTGTAGATTACACCTCGTCTCTCCCTCTGCTCTGTAGATTACACCTCGTCTCTCCCTCTGCTCTGTAGATTACACCTCGTCTCTCCCTCTGTAGATTACACCTCTTCTCTCCCTCTGCTCTGTAGATTACACCTCGTCTCTCCCTCTGCTCTGTAGATTACACCTCTTCTCTCCCTCTGCTCTGTAGATTACACCTCGTCTCTCCCTCTGCTCTGTAGATTACACCTCGTCTCTCCCTCTGCTCTGTAGATTACACCTCTTCTCTCCCTCTGCTCTGTAGATTACACCTCGTCTCTCCCTCTGCTCTGTAGATTACACCTCGTCTCTCCCTCTGCTCTGTAGATTACACCTCGTCTCTCCCTCTGCTCTGTAGATTACACCTCTTCTCTCCCTCTGCTCTGTAGATTACACCTCTTCTCTCCCTCTGTAGATTACACCTCGTCTCTCCCTCTGCTCTGTAGATTACACCTCGTCTCTCCCTCTGCTCTGTAGATTACACCTCGTCTCTCCCTCTGCTCTGCTGTGTAGCTCCAGTATGTGGTGCTGTAGACTGACTTTATTCATAGTGATGTACATATCTACTAGGGCTGGGTGATATATCAATAATTATCGAGGTAATTACTTCCCTCAATAACCATATAAAAACATTTAGATTCATTTTCGATAATGTCGATATAGAATAATTAGTTACAACAGTCCATTTCACCTCTGACGCAGCAGGAACATGCGGAGAAGTGACAATATGCACGTGGAGAGGTACACACCCACTAAAAACCACTTAGCACCTGGAGTGATGGAGTCGCCACTATTAAGCAGGAAAAATGAATGATGTAGGCAGAAACAGTGGCAGTGATAGCCATGGAGAAATGAATGATTTTAAAGGGTTTCAGTCATTTGGAAGTGGTTTGGCTTTTTGAAGTCCGACAAAGAGCAGAACAATGTTAGGTGCAAATTGTGCCGTAGACAGGTGGCTACCAAGTCTGGTAATACGACAAACATTTTTCAACATCTGAAGCAAAATCACTCTTTGGAACATGCAGGGAGTTTGAGTTTGCAGCACGGTGTTGATAAACGCCCCTCTAGCACCAGCCAATCTAGGGATGTTTGAGTTTGCAGCACGGTGTTGATAAACGCCCCTCTAGCACCAGCCAATCTAGGGATGTTTGAGTTTGCTCCACGGTGTTGATAAACGCCCCTCTAGCACCAGCCAATCTAGGGATGTTTGAGTTTGCAGCACGGTGTTGATAAACGCCCCTCTAGCACCAGCCAATCTAGGGATGTTTGAGTTTGCTCCACGGTGTTGATAAACGCCCCTCTAGCACCAGCCAATCTAGGGATGTTTGAGTTTGCAGCACGGTGTTGATAAACGCCCCTCTAGCACCAGCCAATCTAGGGATGTTTGAGTTTGCTCCACGGTGTTGATAAACGCCCCTCTAGCACCAGCCAATCTAGGGATGTTTGAGTTTGCAGCACGGTGTTGATAAACGCCCCTCTAGCACCAGCCAATCTAGGGATGTTTGAGTTTGCAGCACGGTGTTGATAAACGCCCCTCTAGCACCAGCCAATCTAGGGATGTTTGAGTTTGCTCCACGGTGTTGATAAACGCCCCTCTAGCACCAGCCAATCTAGGGATGTTTGAGTTTGCAGCACGGTGTTGATAAACGCCCCTCTAGCACCAGCCAATCTAGGGATGTTTGCCCGAAGCAGTCAACACTGACAGCGTTTATGCCCTACAAGCAAATATCGAAAAGACAGACATCACAAATGCTATTATGCATTGCATTGCTAAGGATATGCTACCAATTAGCACAGTCAAAAAGGAAGGTTTCAAGAGGCTTATCAATTTAATTGACCCCAGGTACGTGCTCCCTGGCAACAAACGTGGAACAATTTTGCTTAAAGTATCATTTTGTGTAGCTCACATAATGAAAACAAATGTAACCTTTATTTAACTAGGCAAGTCAGTTAAGAACAACTTCTTATTTACAATTACAACCCACTGTTCCCCGATAGGCCAACTGCTTTGTTCAGGGGTAGAATGACAGATTTTTACCTTGTCAGCTCAGGGATTCCATCTAGCAACCTTTCGGTTATTGGCCCAACGCTCTAACCACTAGGCTACCTGCTGGTTACTGGCCCAACGCTCTAACCACTAGGCTACCTGCTGGTTGCTGGCCCTACACTCTAACCACTAGGCTACCTGCTGGTTACTGGCCCAACGCTCTAACCACTAGGCTACTAGGCTAAGTTACTGTTACTCTGTGTATAGAGCCAAGTTACTGTTACTGTGTATAGAGCCAAGTTACTGTTACTCTGTGTATAGAGCCAAGTTACTGTTACTCTGTGTATAGAGCCACGTTACTGTTACTCTGTGTATAGAGCCATGTTACTGTTACTCTGTGTATAGAGCCACGTTACTGTTACTCTGTGTATAGAGCCACGTTACTGTTACTCTGTGTATAGAGCCATGTTACTGTTACTCTGTGTATAGAGCCATGTTACTGTTACTCTGTGTATAGAGCCACGTTACTGTTACTCGGTGTATAGAGCCACGTTACTGTTACTGTGTATAGAGCCACGTTACTGTTACTCTGTGTATAGAGCCAAGTTACTGTTACTCTGTGTATAGAGCCAAGTTACTGTTACTCTGTGTATAGAGCCACGTTACTGTTACTCTGTGTATAGAGCCACGTTACTGTTACTCTGTGTATAGAGCCACGTTACTGTTACTCTGTGTATAGAGCCAAGTTACTGTTACTCTGTGTATAGAGCCACGTTACTGTTACTGTGTATAGAGCCAAGTTACTGTTACTCTGTGTATAGAGCCAAGTTACTGTTACTGTGTATAGAGCCAAGTTACTGTTACTCTGTGTATAGAGCCAAGTTACTGTTACTCTGTGTATAGAGCCACGTTACTGTTACTCTGTGTATAGAGCCAAGTTACTGTTACTCTGTGTATAGAGCCAAGTTACTGTTACTCTGTGTATAGAGCCAAGTTACTGTTACTCTGTGTATAGAGCCAAGTTACTGTTACTCTGTATTTATTATAATTTTTTACACATTTGACTTTTTCTATTATTTCTGTTTTCTGTGTCTATTGTTGGGAAGGGCCCGTAGCTAAGCATTTCACTGTTGGTCTACACCTTGTTGTTTACGAAGCATGTGATGAATACCATTAGAATTGTTTGTTGTCGGACTAAAGCCTTCGCTCTCTCTGTGCTCTGCTCTGTTTAAACTAGGCTCAGTTCAGCTCAGCCCACAGAGCCAATTCTCTTGAAAGCAGCTGTCCTCTCTGTCCTCCAAATGGAGCCGCGATGCCTTCCTCACTAACCTCTCTCCCTCTCTCTCTCCACTCTCTCCTCCCTCCCCACTCTATCCCACCATCTCTGTGCCCCTTCCCTTCTTTCTCCCACAATATTTCTCCCCATTCTCTCTCACCCCTCCCTTTCTACATCCCTCTCACCCTCCCCTTCTCTCTCTCTCCTTTTCTCCCTCTCTCCCAGGTGATGCAGGTCGTCAATGCGGACGCCGTCGTGGTCAAGCTTAACTCTGGCGAGTACAAGACCATCCACTTGTCCAGCATCCGACCCCCCAGGATCGAGGGCGAGGTACGCACCCCCCCCCGTCGCTATATCTTTGTGTTGTGTGTTGGTGTCTTGTCCTTGGCTTGGCCACCCTGACACAGAGGATCATTACCAGCTCCATAGGGGCGCCTGCTGTCAGAGCCACTGTTTGGAAAGCGTTGATGTGGGCCCTTTCCCTCCCCCAGTCTTCTTTGAAAAGGCATTCCTTGTCTGTCTCTCGGTCTCTTCTCTCTGTGTGTCTGTCTCTGTGTCTTTCTCTCTCTCTCCCACCCACCTCTGTGTGTTTGATTGCTGCAGAGAAGTGGGCTGATCCATCCTTTCCCTTACTCACAGCTCGCCGCGTGCACACAAGGAGAGACAAAATACACACACTGTCATTCACCTCTCATGTACTCCGTCACCACTGTAAGACAAGCATGCACACTCACTGTCACCAGGCACGCATACTTAACCGGTCACTACTCTGTCACACTCATGGTATCAGAACACAACTTTCAGTCTGTTCCCTTCTTGTACTCAACAAACACACAGCCCTACCACATCCACGTCTGTATATCTCCACTCCTCCATTTGTGTTTCCTCCCATTTAAGCCCCGCTAGAGTCCTAATCAGATTTGTCTCTCTCTGGTCGGGTATAAATTGAAAAGAGAGAGATGGACAGAAATAGTTTTTAAATGGAGCCCTTAATGATGGAAGAAGAACAGTAGCTAAATATAGTCATGTGGCCATCGCCAGAACAACCACACTGGAATTAGCTGGCGACCCCTGACCCCGTCTGCTATTGGCCCCATGATGATGATTTGGCACTCAGTGTAATTGGAGGAGATGGCACTTCCTGGTAATTTTTTTTTTTTTTTTACCTTTAACTAGGCAAGTCGGTTAAGAACAAATTCTTATTTACAACGACAGCCTACCCCGGCCAAACCCGGCCGACGCTGGGCCAATTGTGCGTCACCCTATGGGATTCATAATCACGGCCAGATGTGATGCAGCCTGGATTCGAACCAGGGACTGTAGTGACGCCTCTTGCACTGAGATGCAGTGCCTTAGACCGCTGCGCCTCTCAGGAGCCCGGGTTGCCCCTTATTTCCTCCCTGAGGCTGGGCTTTGTCTGAAATGGCACCCTGTTCCCTATATAGTGACTGCATGGTACCCCCTTACCACTGATACCAGGTCAGTTTACCATCCCCTCTAATGGTTAAGGTTGTGGGTTGGGTAATCTGATCCTAGATCAGTGTTGAGGACCGGAAACAACTTCTACCATGACTATGATTGCGTGATGGTTCAGCTCTAACCGAGACTGAGGAGGCATTTCCTGTTTCCCTTTCTCCTACCTGTATTGTTCCTAGTAGTACATTCAGTACGCCAGCCTTCTCTTCCACTGTCCTTCAGCCTGCGTCAATAGGGAGTCGTTGGTATTGGAGAGGAGCAGTTAGCAGAAGAATCCTACTTCTATGGCCTCGAGTCCTGAGAGCAAAGTTGAGTACCTCTTGTGGGCAGTAACAGGCTTTTTGTTTCTGACGCAAGGCAGTTCAATTTGGACTATTATCTCATAGCTCTTTGTGGCTGGAAGACAAAGAAGAGCGATATACAAAAGAAAGCCTCATTGGTGAATTATTGTACTGTATTTAATGGTGCTGACAATAACTATTAGTCACCAATGTGCTGACTGATGTATCTAAAACGAATGAATGAAAAATGTCTGCAGTCTCCTAAATGACTGAAATGTTAATGCGTTGCTGTAAGTGTTGGGTGTTCTGAGTGGGCTGGAATCCCTGTGAGGACAGAACGTTGTTTCCTACCAAGAGTGGCTCAATATCTTCTCATAGGCAGTTCATTACGTGGGATACATCTCATTGTACAACGGGGCCAGTGTGATTGCAGGCTTTTGTTCTAGCAAAGCAGCAACACGTCTACTTCAACTCATCAGTCTTGATTGGTGATGAGTAGAATCGGGTGTGTTGCTGCTTGGCTGGAACGAAAGCCTGCACCCCACAAACCTTGTATTGGGTGCCCAGGTGTTTTGGACAGATACGGCTAAAGAAACACTTCACATGCGGACAAGGCAGTGTAGGAGCAAATATATGCTGCAGGCCTTTTGTCTGTTGGTTTGGAATAGCCTACCTTTCAATTAGAGGTCGACAGATTAATCGGAATGGCCGATTTAATTAAGGCCGATTTCAAGTTTTCATAACAATTGGAAATCGGTATTTTTGGGTGCAGAGTTGCCGTTTACATTTTTTTTTTACACCTTTATTGAATCTTTATTTGGCAAGTCATTTAAGAACACATTCTTATTTTCAATGACGGCCTAGAAACGGTGGGTTAACTGCCTCTTCAGGGGCAGAACGACAGATTTTCACCTTGTCAGCTCGGGGGATCCAATCTTGCAACCTTACAGTTAACTAGTCCAACGCAATAACGACCTGCCTCTCTCTCGTTGTACTCCACAAGGAGACTGACTGCCTGTTAAGCAAATGCAGTAAGCCAAGGTAAGTTGCTAGCTAGCATTAAACTTATCTTATTAAAAACAATCAATCATAATCACTAGTCAACTACACATGGTTGATATTACTAGGTATTATCTAGTGTGTCCTGCGTTGCATATAATCTGACTGAGCATACAAGTATCTGACTGAGCGGTGGTAGGCAGAAGCAGGCAAACATTCATTCAAACAGCACTTTCGTGCGTTTTGCCAGCAGCTCTTCGTTGTGCGTCAAGCATTGCGCTGTTTATGACTTCAAACCTATCAACTCCCGAGATGAGGCTGGTGTAACCGACGTGAAATGGCTGGCTAGTTAGCGCACGCTACTCGCTCTGAGCCTTGGGGTGGTTGTTTCCCTTGCTCTGCATGGGTAAAGCTGCTTCGATGTGGTGGCTGTTGTCGTTGTGTTGCTGGTTCAGGCCCAGGGAGGAGTGAGGAGAGGGACGGAAGCTATACTGTTGCACTGGCAATACTAAAGTGACTATAAGAACATCCAATAGTCAACGGTTTATGAAATACAAATGGTATAGAGGGATATAGTCCTATAATTCCTATAATAACTACAACCTAAATCTTCTTACCTGGGAATATTGAAGACTCATGTTAAAAGGAACCACCAGCTTTCATATGTTCTCATGTTCTGAGCAAGGAACTTAAAACGTTAGCTTTTTTTACATAGCACATATTGCACTTTTACTTTCTTCTTCAACACTTTGTTTTTGCATTATTTAAACCAAATTGAACATCTTTCATTATTTACTCGAGGCTGAATTGATTTTATTGGTGTATTATATTAAGTTAAAATAAGTGTTAATTCAGTATTGTTGTAATTGTCATTATTACAAATGCATAAAACATTTTTTTATTTTAAATTGGCCGATCAATCGGTATCTGCTTTTTTTTGGTCCTCCAATAATCGGTATCGGCGTTGAAAAATCATAATCGGTCGACCTCTAATATCAATACTTACTAGTCGGCAGATGGATTTAAAACGGTTGTTGTCATATACCGAAATGAGCACAATTAACATTAAAATGAAGCGTATGCCTGGTTAAAGCTTTTTTTAATGTCTTTATTTGTTTTTTGATAGCCTACTCAGAATGGCATAATCTCTTCTAATTTAGACTGGAGGTGTCTGAAGATCGTCATGGGGATTTCTATTCATATTGTAATGTGTAATTATTGCAGAAGGGAGAACATTAATCTGTCAATATAGACAATGTTTAGCAGTTGGAGGCTTATAGATTTTACACTTTCACTTTTTCCTCTATTACGCTTCATGCTGCATCTTCCCCTCCTCCCTTGTCCCCCCCTCACCCTCTCTCCCTTCTATTGTTAGCGTCTCAGATCATTAGGAGAATACTTTGTACTCCTCCTCTTTGTCCCTCTCCTTCTTTCCCCCTGTTCCCTTCCCTTTCACCCTTATTGCTTTCATTCTCTGTCCCCTGTCTCAATTCTCTGTCCCCTGTCTCAATTCTCTGTCCCCTGTCTCAATTCTCTGTCCCCTGTCTCAATTCTCTGTCCCTTGTCTCAATTCTCTGTCCCCTGTCTCTGGTGCGTTGTCGTCTCTTGTGGATCAGAGTGGTATACTATGAAACATGCTAGATCTACTCCGGATAAATAAATATGTATTGTTACATACACCAGATAGGTGCAGTGAAATGTGTTCTATTACAGGATCAGCCATAGTAGTACGGTGCCCTGGAGAAAATTAGCGTTCAGTGCCTTGCTCAAGGGCACCTTGGCTGATTTGTCATCTTCTCGGTTTTGGTATTCTGACCAGGAACCTTTCAGTCCTGGCCCAACGCTCTAACTGCTAGGCTGCCGCTAGGCTACCTGCTGTTCTTAAAAAGCTAACCAGATTCAGTTAGCTTCACATTCCAGGTCAGGCTTCATCCGTATTACTCATCCACCTGCCACTAACTGTAGCAAGCTTGTAACTGCTTGTGCATTGAGACGATGCTGAAACATCAATCCATGGGCATCAGAACTATTCATTGAAACAATTCTGAAACGTCAATCCATTGGCGTGTCAGTGCCACATCTTACATTTGTGCCGAAAGAAAAGTTATCTTGCAAATTCAGCAGGCTATGGTGTGAAATAGACTTAGAATTGTCTTTATTTTATTACTTATCGTTAATGCCGTCTTTGCTGTGCTGATCAATGCACAGGTATCTTTTCCTCCCACCTCTCACTCCTTCTTTACCTTGTGGCCATAGACATATAATACATCAACTCAGCAAAAAAAGAAACTTCCTATTTCAGGACCCTGTCTTTCAAAGATAATTAGTAATAATCCTACACAGATCTTCATTGTAAAGGGTTTAAACACTGTTTCCCATGCTTGTTCAATGAACAAGCTGATCGTCCTCGCATTGGCAGATCATATGTAACAACACCTGCACAGGATCGGTACATCCGAACATCACACCTGCGGGTCAGGTACAGGATGGCAACAACAACTGCCCGAGTTACACCAGGAACGCACAATCCTTCCATCAGTGCTCAGACTGACCGCAATAGGCTAAGAGAGGCTGGACTGATGGCTTGTAGGCCTGTTGTAAAGCAGGTCCTCACTAGACATCACCGGCAACAACGTCGCCTATGGGCACAAACCCACCTTCGCTGGATCTTCACTGACGAGTGGCGGTTTTGTCTCACCAGGGGTGATGGTTGGATTCGCGTTTATTGTCGAAGGAATGAGCGTTACACCGAGGCCTGTACTCTGGAGCGGGATCAATTTGGAGGTGGAGGGTCCGTCATGGTCTGGGGCGGTGTGTCACAGCATCATTGGACTGAGCTTGTTGTCATTGTAGGCAATCTCAACGCTGTGCGTTACAGGGAAGACATCCTGCTCCCTCATGTGGTATCCTTCCTGCAGGCTCATCCTGACATGACCCTCCAGCATGACAATGCCACCAGCCATACTGCTCGTTCTGTGCGTGTTTTCCTGCAAGACAGGAATGTCAGTGTTCTGCCATGGCCATCGAAGAACCCGTATCTCAATCCCATTGAGCATGTCTGGGACCTGTTGGATAAAAGGGTGAGGACTAGAGACATTCCCCCCAGAAATGTCTGGGAACTTGCAGGTGCCTTGGTGGAAGAGTGGGATATCATCTCACAGCAAGAACTGGCAAATCTGGTGCAGTCCATGAGGAGGAGATGCACTGCAGGACTTAATGCAGCTGGTGGCCACGCCAGATACTGACTGTTACTTTTGATTTTGAACCCTCTTTTGTTCAGGGACATATCATTCCATCTCTGTTAGTCACATGTCTGTGGGACTTGTTCAGTTTGTCTCAGTTGTTGAATCTTGTTATGTTCATACAAATATTTACACATGTTAAGTTTGCTGAAAAGAAACGCAGTTGGCAGAGGATGTTTCATTTTTTTGCTGAGTTTAGAAGGGTTTTGTGACCTCTGACCCTGGTAATTTGAATGTTAAGCTTATGGGTACACTAGCGATGGCTGCCAGTCTTGTCTTGAATGGGAACTATCAACTATGGATTATGTCTCTGGTTGGTTGCGGCTGTCAGTTTGTATTTAGACATTTGTGAAAGGCTATCTCAGGAAAGCAAATCCTTTACTAAATGTGTAATGTGATTAGGTATTTTAACATTAAAAAAAATAATTATACAAATTTTTTTTTGATTTAATAAAATATTTAATCAGTAGTCTTCTTCAAATGAAGGAGATGATGATGTAATCTCTGCAAGAGGGAGGATATCTGATTTCATTGGTCCTCAACTCTTGGCTAGGACACTTCATTCAGGATAAATTGAGTTAGCTCTGAGGTAGCCTTTTAGTTCTGAAGGATTCTTTGGGATAAACATTTTTACCTGGCTAAAAGGCATCTGACTTTTGTAATACTGGTTATTCTAAGTTGAACTCAGAGTTGTGCAAAGTTACCTCAATAACTCCTCAAACCTGATTCATAGTATAGTGCTCAGGTAGCTCTTTGTGTGTCTGTGTTTTCCACTCTTTATCCTTTGTAGTCATTGCTTCCCTCATTGGCCAGTGTGTCTGTACAGTATGCCTCTGCTTCCTTTGTTGTGACAGGCATGTCTGCATCTCTCTTCATCCATCCACCCACTCCTCCTCCACCATCTCTTCAATCTCCCTGCCCTCTATTCTCTCCCTCTTTTTCTGTAGCTCTCTGTATCCCTCTCTCTCCTTTTCTGTAGTTCTCTCTCTGTAACCCCCCCCCCCTCTTTCTCCCTCTCTGGCTGTACCAGATGCGTTGACAGCATGTACTTTGTGCTCCATTGCACGGTTGTATGTTTGGGGAAGGCTGGGAGAGGGGTTAAGACCAGCATATGGAGACAAAGATGTGCTTTCACTGCTGTCTGTGGCTCTGTCTCTGTGGCTCTGTCTCTGTGGCTCTGTCTCTGTGGCTCTGTCTCTGTGGCTCTGTCTCTGTGGCTCTGTCTCTGTGGCTCTGTCTCTGTGGCTCTGTCTCTGTGGCTCTGGCTCTGTGGCTCTGGCTCTGTGGCTCTGGCTCTGTTCTATTAGCTAACCCTAGTGTTACGTAAAGGCCAAAAGCGACGCCCAGAGTAGGAAGGATACATGCATACTGACACACTACAGCATTTGTCCTTGAGAGAAAGTGTTTGAGAGTTGGAAGTGGAAGAAGGTCACCATGCAGTGTTGCTGGTCCAGTTGTCTGACGTGTTTCCGGGGTGACAGAAATGTCACCACGTACGTGCAGTATGTGTAGGGTGACATCTCTGCTAGCCCTGCTTTCCCTACTGCCAGATGTCTGCTAAATGCTAATCTCACTCCTGATCAGTTGCCTGATTTAGTTAGGAAGCCCACACATGTTCTCCTAAGCTGGCTGTGTCAGTAGACAGACTGGATTTGGCTTCTCATAAGTAGTCTTACGCGCACGCTCACAGCTTGTGGCTACAGTGCCTTCTGTGACCTCCCTCAGTTCCATAGTAAAAGACCGGGTACCCCCTCCCTGTCCCTCCAAGCTGAATTGGGACTTTGGAGAGTTTCCAGGGCCAGTCCTGTGTGTGTGGCCTTATGGGGAGTTTCCAGGGCCAGTCCTGTGTGTGTGGCCTTATGGGGAGTTTCCAGGGCCAGTCCTGTGTGTGTGGCCGTATGGGGAGTTTCCAGGGCCAGTCCTGTGTGTGTGGCCTTATGGGGAGTTTCCAGGGCCAGTCCTGTGTGTGTGGCCTTATGGGGAGTTTCCAGGGCCAGTCCTGTGTGTGTGGCCGTATGGGGAGGTTCCAGGGCCAGTCCTGTGTGTGTGGCCTTATGGGGAGTTTCCAGGGCCAGTCCTGTGTGTGTGGCCGTATGGGGAATTTCTAGGGCCAGTCCTGTGTGTGTGGCCGTATGGGGAATTTCCAGGGCCAGTCCTGTGTGTGTGGCCTTATGGGGAGTTTCCAGGGCCTGTCCTGTGTGTGTGTGGCCGTATGGGGAGGTTCCAGGGCCAGTCCTGTGTGTGTGTGGCCGTTTGGGGAGGTTCCAGGGCCAGTCCTGTGTGTGTGGCCGTTTGGGGAGGTTCCAGGGCCTGTCCTGTGTGTGTGTGTGTGTGTGTGTGTGGCCGTATGGGGAGGTTCCAGGGCCTGTCCTGTGTGTGGCCGTATGGGGAGGTTCCAGGGCCTGTCCTGTGTGTGTGTGTGTGGCCGTATGGGGAGGTTCCAGGGCCAGTCCTGTGTGTGTGGCCGTATGGGGAGGTTCCAGGGCCTGTCCTGTGTGTGTGTGGCCGTATGGGGAGGTTCCAGGGCCTGTCCTGTGTGTGTGTGTGGCCGTATGGGGAGGTTCCAGGGCCAGTCCTGTGTGTTTGTGTGGCTGTATGGGGAGGTTCCAGGGCCAGTCCTGTGTGTGTGGCCGTATGGGGAGGTTCCAGGGCCAGTCCTGTGTGTGTGGCCGTATGGGGAGGTTCCAGGGCCAGTCCTGTGTGTGTGTGGCCGTATGGGGAGGTTCCAGGGCCAGTCCTGTGTGTGTGTGGCCGTATGGGGAGGTTCCAGGGCCAGTCCTGTGTGTGTGGCCGTATGGGGAGGTTCCAGGGCCTGTCCTGTGTGTGTGGCCGTATGGGGAGGTTCCAGGGCCAGTCCTGTGTGTGTGGCCTTATGGGGAGGTTCCAGGGCTAGTCCTGTGTGTGTGGCCTTATGGGGAGGTTCCAGGGCCAGTCCTGTGTGTGTGGCCGTATGGGGAGGTTCCAGGGCCAGTCCTGTATGTGTGGCCGTATGGGGAGGTTCCAGGGCCAGTCCTGTGTGTGTGGCCGTATGGGGAGGTTCCAGGGCCAGTCCTGTGTGTGTGGCCGTATGGGGAGGTTCCAGGGCCTGTCCTGTGTGTGGCCGTATGGGGAGGTTCCAGGGCCTGTCCTGTGTGTGTGTGTGTGTGTGTGGCCGTATGGGGAGGTTCCAGGGCCAGTCCTGTGTATGGGGAGGTTCCAGGGCCTGTCCTGTGTGTGTGGCCGTTTGGGGAGGTTCCAGGGCCAGATGCGATGACCAGTGCACAGATGAACTGTGACAACGCTGCCACGCTCTCTTTCCCTTTCTGGTTGCTGGGACTTCCTCCAACCATGGGACATGACATCTCCTTTGATTTGACAGGCTGTGGGACAAATGGTGACTAGCCACAGTGAAACGTGACTTCATGTTACGGGTACCAACCCTTTTTAGGCTTAGCTTCCTCTCTCTCCCCCCTCTGTTCTTTTTCACTCAACCATGTACTCGTCCCCTCTTACTTTCTCATCACTCCCATCTGTCTCCTTCCCTCTCTCCTCTCCTCTGGTGTGGCAGTGGTGTATTTTCAGATGCAAGTTATTTTGAGCAGGCCGGGTTGGAGTCGACTCTTTTTCCCCTCCCCCTCTCTCCAGCCAGCCTCTGCAGCAGTAGCAGGCAGCAGGACAAGCCTGGAGAAAACGCAATAGTAGATGGGGGAGATGTCAGAACAGCTCAATGAGTCACTGTTATACCCACTCCCTCCCTGTGTGTGTGTGTAATGGGGGCTTAATGTATAGCATAAGAGATGACGACAAACCGTCGTCTTTATGTAATGGGAACCAACACAGGAAGTGTCTCATCCTTAGGTGGAATGTATAGTTCTGACTCTTTGCTGTAGCTAGTGTGTATGTCTCATACTTATGCGGACAGAATAGCTTCCTTTCAACTCTACAGCTAAACTGTGTGTGTGTGTGTGTGTGTGTGTATCATGCTTCTGCGTACAGTATCTATTTTGCCATCAAAGTGCCTGGTGTTATTTTGCAGTCGATGTTTGTATTTAGTGGAATATGTTATTTTCTGTAGTTCTTCCCCTCTGTTTTGCTCTGCTCATGCCCTCACCCCTCTTGTTCTCTCGCCATCTATCTCACTCCCTCATGCCGTCAAACCCCCCCTTCCTCCCTCATGTCTCTCCATGCGTTCTCTTCATTTTGTTGTGCCTGTGGCCTCCAGCGTGGCGCACTGACCCTGTCATCTGGGGTCGTCCCACTGCACGTCCCCCGTGACTCACCTCACACCCCATTGGCTGTTTGACATTTCCTCTACGCCGGTTGGACCCCCGCTCCTTGCCTGCGATTGGCTGAAAGTTTTTGGCCCACGCACAACCCAGCAGCTCTTATGTCATCGCCTACGATAGAGTAGGCAGAGGAGGAGATGATGATGATGATGATGATGATGATCTCAGTGAGATTGACAGTGGAGTTAGCGGGGAGTGTGTTAGCTAGCTACGTCAATGGGTCAACCTGCGTAGCACTGTGATGTGGTAGTACGAAAAACATACCAAGACGCAAGAGAAACGGGGACAGCTGCTGTGACTTTAATAAATAAAAACATCTTACCTCAGGATACTTCACACGATGACTCTTCCAGAAACAGAAAAAGTAGCACTCGGATGTTAAATAAAAACATCTTACCTCAGGATACTTCACACGATGACTCTTCCAGAAACCGAAAAAGTAGCACTCGGATGTTAAATAAAAACATCTTACCTCAGGATACTTCACACGATGACTCTTCCAGAAACAGAAAAAGTAGCACTCGGATGTTAAATAAAAACATCTTACCTCAGGATACTTCACACGATGACTCTTCCAGAAACAGAAAAAGGAGCACTCGGATGTTAAATAAAAAAATAAAAAAAGTTTGTCATTGAAGATCGTAGAGGGTGGGGATGTTGTAGTGAAAGAGTGTGTCGGTGTGTGGAAGATGGATAACTGCTGCTTGAGTACCAGTCTCTTCAGCTAATCCACCTTCTATAGTCCATGTCATGTGCCAAAGATACTGATCTCTCTGCTATCTTCAAATATAAACATTCTATCATTAATGAGTTCCAGGAGAACCCAGGGGTTGGGTATAAGCACAGTGCTTGTTGACATGGCTGAGGTGTGTTTTTGTTTGTGTTTGTGAGCTAGCGCCATGTATGTCTTGTATTAAAGCTTCAGGTACTGTGTGCTCCTCTTTCCCTCCCTCCGTCCCTCTCTCTCTACAACAGTTTCATGCTCATTTAGTTAGGGAGGTCTTTACACATGCAGTCAGTCTTAAATGCAGGTTGTTTCTCTCAAAGTCCCTCAATGTACAGTTCCATCTTCAGTGTTCATTCTCTCTCTACAGGCTAGCCAGCGTGCCCACGCCATACACACTCTGCGGCGTCTGCACACTCAAAATGCACTCCACGCACAGCACCTTGCAAAAGTATTCAGGCCCCTTGGATTTCTTCAGTTTATGTTAAAAAGTGGGATTAAAATGTATTTAATTATTTTGTTTTTGTTAAATACTCATTCATTTTATTTTATTCATTTTATTTAAAAGAAATGTATACAAAATTCATAAAGTTTGCATTAATATTCAGCCCCTTTGTTTTAGGCAACGCTAAATAGGAGTACGATGTGGCTTTCCATTGAACCTTTTATTAAACCTAAGCAAGTCGGTTCAGAACAAATTCTTATTTACAATGATGGCCTAGGAACAGTGTGTTAACTGCCTTGTTCAGGGGCAGAAAGACCGATTTTTACCTTGTTTGCTCGGGGATTCGATCCAGCAACTTTTCGGTTACAACGCTCTAACCACTAGGCTACCTGCCACCCCAAAATCGAGACTGTGAAATAACGGGTTGATTTTTGAATGACTAACCCTTCTTCTGCTCCCCCCATCCCCACCCCCACACTACCCCTCAAAAATGTTTAGAACACCTACTCATTTAAGGGTTTTTCTTTATTTTAATTGTAGAATAATAGTGAAGACATCAAAACTATGAAATAACACATGGAATCATGTAGTAACTGAAAAAGTGTTAAACAAATTGAAATATATTTGAAAATCTTTAAATAGCCACCCGTTCGTTGCCTTGATGACAGCTTTGTACACTCTTGGCATTCTCTCAAACAGCTTCACCTGGAATGCTTTTCCAACAGTCTTGAAGGAGTTCCCACATATGCTGAGCACTTGTTGGGTGCTTTTCTGTCACTCTGCTGTCCGACTCATCCCAAACAATCTCAATTTGGTTGAGGTTGGAGGATTTTGGAGGCCAGGTCATCTGATGCAGCACTCCATCACTCTCCTTGGTCAAATAGCCCTTACACAGCCTGGAGGTGTGTTGGGTCATTGTCCCACTAAGCCCAAACCAGATGATGGGATGGCGTATCGGTGCAGAATGCTGTGGTAGCCATGCTGGTTAAGTGTGCCTTGAATTTTAAATAAATCAGTCACACCATAACACCACCTCCTGCATGCTTTACGGTGGGAAATACACATGCGTAGATCATTTGTTCACCCACACAGCGTCTCACAAAGACATGGCGGTTGGAACCAAAAATCTCAAATTTGGACTCTGCTCGTGTTTCTTGGCCCAAGCAAGTCTCTTCTTCTTCTTGGTGTCCTTTTTAGTCGTCGTTTCTTTGCAGCAATTCAACCATGAAAGCCTGATTCACACAGTCTCCTCTGAACAGTTGATGTATCTGTCAATTGAACTCTGTGAAGCATTTATTTGAGCTGCAATTTCTGAGGCTGGTAACTCTAATGAACGTTTCTTCTGCTGCAGAGGTAACTCTTGGTCTTTCATTCCTGTGGTGGTCCTCATGAGAGCCAGTTTCATCATAGTGCTTGATGGTTTTTGACCATGTCTTAAAGTAATGATGGACTGTCGTTTCTCTTTGCTTATTTTAGCTGTTCTTGCCATAATATGGACTTGGTCTTTTACCAAATAGGACTTATGTATAACCCCCCCCCACCCTGTCACAACACAACTGATTTGCTCAAATGCATTAAGGGAAAAAAAATCCACAAATTAACTTTTTAAGGTACACTTGTTAATTGAAATGCATTCTAGGTGACTACCTCATGAAGCTGGTTGAGAGAATGCCAAGAGTATGCAAAGCTGTCATCAAGGCAAAGGGTGGGTACTTGGAAGAATCTAAAATATAACACTTTTTTGGTTCCTGCATGAATCGATTTGTGTTATTTCATAGTTTTGATGTCTTCACTATTATTCTACAATGTAGAAAACAGTACAAATAAAGTGAAACCCTTGAGTGAGTAGGTGTTCTAAATCTTTTGACCGGTAGTGTACATACATCCATTTGTAAGGTCCCTCAGTCAAGTATTGAATTTCAAGCACAGGTTCAACTACAAAGATCAAGGAAGCTTTTTGAAAGCCTCATAAAGAAGGGCAGTGATTGGAAGATGAGTAACAAATCAGACACGGAATATATCTCTAAGCACGGTCAAGTTTATAATTATGCTGTGGATGATGTATCAAACCACTCAGGCACCTGAACTGAGGTGCAGGTGGGGATGGAAACTTCTCAGGGATGTTACCATGAAGCCATTGTTGATTTTGAAATGAACAAAGTTCAGTGTCTGTGATGGGAGAAAGCTGAGGATGGATCGATATTGTAATGACGCCACAATGATGAACTACATGACAGAGTGAATAGAAGAATACAGAACAGTCAGAAACATGCTCCTTGTTTACAAAAAGTCACGGAAGTAATACTGCAAATATACACAGCAAAGGAATATCCTTTTTGGTTCTAAATGCAAAGCCTTCTGTTTGGGGCAAATCCAACATGTCACAGAGGAACTGCCTCCTTATTTTCCAGCATGGTGGTGGCTGCATCATGGTATGGGTATGCTTGACATTGCCAAGGATAAAAAGAAACTGAATGGAGTTAAGCAAAGGCAACATCCCTGCTTCAGTCTGCTTTACACCAGAGACTGGGAGAGGAATTCCCTGTTCAGCAGGACAATAACCCAAAACACAAGGCCAAATCTACACGAGTTGCTTACCAAGAAAGACAGTGAATGTTCCTGGGTGGCCAAGTTACAGTTTGGACCTAAATCTGCTTGAAAATCTATGAGAGGACTTGAAAATGGCTGCACGCCCAATTTTTCAGTTTTTGATTTGTTAAAAAAGTTTGAAATATCCAATAAATGTCGTTCCACTTCATGATTGTGTCCCACTTGTTGTTGATTCTTCACAAAAAAATAAAGTTTTATATCTTTGTGTGAAGCCTGAAATGTGGCAAAAGGTCCGAAGTTCAAGGGGGCCGAATACTTTCGCAAGGCACTGTATATATCCAACTGTCTCAATCCTCTGAAATGCCTTCCTGTCTGTGTCGTCTTTCAATATTGTCACTGTTAATGCAGGGAATAATGGCTTAAATGGGAATTGGAACACGTCCCCTGTTTCTCTCTGCCCTGCGTCATTTATCACAGATCGATGCCATCCTTTGAGGCCTTAAAAGTTCGCTTGAGTGTGTATTGTACAGACACGCTACCTACCATGAACATCAATAGGCCTACAGGACTGTGAAATGGGCAGAGCAATGTTTTTGAGCATTTTCTATCATGCGCTGTAAAAGGTGGAAGCAGGATGAGTCTGACGGTAGACATCGCCAATTGTTGACAGTAGAACAGTATATTAGTTTATATGGACAGTTTATGTGGAGGCTCAGTAGCTGGAGTCATACAAAATGCATTAGACCCATCGCATGGCAAAATATTGTGTGGTTCCTGCGGATCAATGCCGCCTATCGATTCCCGGGCCTTGTGGAATCGTTTTATGGCCCCCTTAAAAAAAAATAAAAAAAAGTGATTTGGGGCCTTTTTTTTTGGGGATCTCTCCATCTCTCGCTCCCAGACTCTTTTTTTGTGTGTTCCATTGCCATGGTTACTGGGACGCTGTGTCCTCACACAAGGTGACATTAGATGCGTCCTTGGGTCACATGGGCTCGACGTGTCCGCTCTAGGGGATAGAATCTCTACACAGATATTTATAGTTTGAGATTTAGATGGATAGAGGCTGTCCTCTCTTCCCCTCTCTTTTCCTCATCTTCCTCCTCAAATCTGTCTGCCTCGCTATCTGTCAGTCTTCTTTCTCTCCTTCCTCCTGAGGGGTTTCACACTCCTGTAGAACAGGGGAGACGATAGGTCTGTGTCCTCTCTCTCTCTCTGTGTGTGTGTGTGTGTGTGTGTTTCTCTCTCTCTCTAATTGGCACAGTACAGTACAGCTGACATTTAGGTTTTTTCCCCTCCTGACTTGGATCCTTTCTTGAGCGAAACACCTCATTAACAAATGTTTGAGTGTCTTTCTGCGAGGTGAAGTAGTCTTGACCCAAGTGTAGTTGTATCTGGGCATCAGCTGATAATGGGCCTTGGCAGGCACAAAATGGAGGAGTTTCAGAGAGTCCGCTCAGTGAAAGCCTATTAACACCCATGTAACCTCCTTAGACACATCATGGTGGATTCAGTCCCTAGGCAGTATACCAAAGACCCCCTCATCCCAAGGTAACTGAGCTTCAATGAAAGGCCTTTGTGATAAGCCCATGCGGAAAACAAAATGGAGGCTCTGGGAATCAGCAGGAGGGGAGTTCCATTGGCCAGGTGTGAGATTAACTGCGCTTCACTGAGCTGGAGAGAAGGGTGGTGGAGGGGAGAGTGAGGGGCTAATCAACCCAAACATCATTACACTTTGGCCAAGGTTAACGGAAACCACATTAGGCGGTTAAGATTGTGATTTCTTTCATGGCTGGAGTCCCTCCTGTGTAGTCAGGTGCCTGGCTCACACGGTCAGGTCAACTCTTTTGAACAATGTTCTCTAATTGCTAAGGGCGCTAGGCTAGTGTAAGTAGGCACATTCAGAGGGAATCTATTCCAATGGAAATGGAGCGTGGGTGTGGGCACAGTTTTGTAACGATGGTTTCTCTTTCTATAAAGTGAGGGGTGGGCTACTCCACCCAAAGCCCATGCTCCTGTGAGACACACTGCCCCCTGTGTCCTCTTCTCTAGAACTTTCCATATGCTCAGCTGCAGAGCACACGTGTCAGCACCAACACAAGGAGAACGACTAGAACATCCCAAAGGAGGAGAGGAAAGGGCGAGCGCCGTGTGAGTGTGTGTGTGGTGGAGAGATAATAATGGTCTTTATAGAATGGGCGGCAAACACAGAGCTATTGTAATCCATAGCCTTATTTCTTTTTGCATTTGTGCGTGTCATTTCTTTGTGTGGGTGTGTTTGTCATTCACTGTAATTGTTGTTGTGTTCCTGTTTCTGTGTGTCTGTTCCTGATACTGAAGGAGGACAAAACAATAATGACGCTTTTGAAAATGCAAATGGGTTCTATTTATGTTCTGTTCCTGCCTTGTGTGTATTTGCACGTGTTTGTGTGTGTGTGTGATGCTGTCATTCATGCCGGGTTATTTATGATCGAGATGGAACAATGGCACCAGTCCTCATCCCATCTCCCCAGTGACAGGACTCCTGAGTGGGAACGGTAAACAACAGTGCAGTGGGGATTCAGACTGGTGGGGAAGAAAGAAGGAAAGGGAGCCGGGGCCACGGCAGAGAAACAAGAAGGATGAGAGGGATGGCTGGAAGTCAGTGTTTGAATACGTTTTAATAACTATCTCTTTCTGTCCCCCTCTGCTTTCCCCTTCTCTCGTTCTCATCCTGTATCTCGCTGTCTCTCTCTCTCTTTCTCCTTTCTCTCTGCAGGAGAAGAACAAGGACAAAGACAAGCGTTTCCGTCCCATCTACGACATCCCCTACATGTTCGAGGCCCGCGAGTTCATGAGGAAGAAGATCATTGGCAAGAAGGTAAGAGAACCACGCCCACAAGTCCCACTCACGTAGAGCTGTAGTTGACTAGATCTGCTCCAGAGGCTCTCCCTAAAGATCTAGTGTAGTCTAGATCAGTGCTTCCCATCCTTTTTCCGTTACTGTACCACCACCTGAATTTCTCTCTGCCCGGAGTACCCCTGAAGTACCCCGTCATGTGTGTTTTAGTCTTCTCATGAGTCTTCTCTAGTACCCCTGTGGATAGGCCAAGTACCCCCAGCGGGAACCACTGGTCTAGATCATCAGTTTTCTTTCTTGCACTGTTGTCTTGAAAAACACACACACTCCTGTAATAACTCACCTGCTATTTTAACTTATTTGATTCATGTCAAGTGACATGGGAGTTGTCCCTCCACTCCTACCTCATACACTGACTGACCATTTGATTTGAATCAGGAGATTCAATCTAGTCGCTCCCGATCTGGGCCTGACATCTCACTCCCTCTCTGGGCGGAAATCATGTGTTTCTCCAGCCCTGTGGCTCTGCAGATTTAAGCGGGTATTTTTGTGTGTTTGTGTCAGTAGTGATTTGTTGGGCCCAAACATGCTGGTAGTTTACATGGTCTTCACAGCAGGGACCGAAGTACTACACTTAAGAGTGACTGCAGAACACGCAGGCACACACAATCCTCTGGGCTTTTCACAACACCGAGCAAGGGGCCATGAGAGTTCAGTATTCAATTAGAGTTTGGAAACTCGCCACGCCCCTTATATTCATCTGAATCATCAACGTTAATGATTTTTTAATGAGGAGATATTCTATATTCTCCCTCGAAGCTAGTGTAGAGTGAAGCGACAGCAATGATTGCGGCGTGATTTGCGGAGACTGAATCAAGTCAGAAGTTCTTAGTCTGTCAACGTGCAAAAACACAGTTAAATAACCCCTCACCCCCCCCCAACATGGCTTAACTGAGTGAGAGGAGATCATTCTTGCTGTATGATTTAGTTCTATGTGTGGTATGGGTGTAACGGTACATGTGTTCGTACCAAGCCGTTCGGTACGGTATGTTTTTTTAACACTGTGCTTATTGGCTGTGCCTACACTACGTTGTATGCCTCGAGTAAATTTGAGCACAATTTTGTTTTCAGGCTATTCCGTCAGACAACTAGAGCCTATGCACACATTGTAGTCAAAATTAGAATCCTAATTGGCGCATTTCAAGCTGTCCTTTTGTGAGGCGCAGCCGGGAACTAGTTCTGTACGATGGCGAGGGGTGGGGTCGAAAAACCAGGAGTATTCTCCATTGGTTAATCTCCAGTTTGGGAACATTTTTGGCTTCCCACAAGAGTACAACGGCGATGGACAGAGATTGTCTCCACTGCTCAACGAGAATAGCATATGCAGCTGCCAACACCTCAAACATGAAACACGTTGACACATTTACGCCGACATCACCTCCAGTATTCCTACCACTGGAGACAATCTCCCCTCTGAATTGAAGCAGCCCCTCACAGCAGATTCTGACCAGGCAAAATAAATGACAAGAACGATAGGTCAAATCAAATAGCATTGTATTTGTCACATGCCCCGAATACAACAGGTGTGGTAGACCTTACAGTGAAACTCTTACTTACGAGGCTTTAACCAACGATGCAGTTGAATAAATATAGTTAATAAACTAAAGTGAAAATAAAATAAAAATAATAATCTAAAAGTAACACAAGAAAATGACATAACAATAACGAGACTATATACAGGGGGAACCGGTATCGAGTCAATATGCAGGGGTACAGGTTAGTCAAGGTCATTTGTAAAGTGACTATGCATAGATAATTAACAACCAGTAGCAGCAGTGTAAAAACAAACGGGGGGGGGTTGTGTGTGGCAGTCAATGTAAATAGTCAGGGTGGCCATTTTGATTAGCAGTCTTATGGCTTGGGGGTAGAATCTGTTAAGGAGCCTTTTTGCCATAGACTTGGCACTCTGGTACCTCTTGCCGTGTGGTAGCAGAGAGAACTTGGGTGACCGGAGGCTTTGACAATTTTTTGGGCCTTCCTCTGACACTGTCTAGTAGATAGGTCCTGGATGGTAGGAAGCTTTTCCCAGTAATGTACTGAGCCGTACACATGACACCCTCTGTAGCGCCTTTACGGTCAGATGCGGAGCAGTTGCCATACCAGGCGGTGTTGCAACTGGTCAGGATGCCCTCTGGTGCAGCTGTATAACTTTTTAAGGATCTGGGGACCCATGCCAAATCTTTTCAGTCTCCTGTGGGGAAAAAGGTGTTGTCGTGCCCTCTTCACAACTGTCTTGGTGTCTTTGGACCATGATAGTTAATGTTCGGCCCTCCTTTTCCTATAGTCCACCATCAGCTCCTTTGTCTTGCTCACATTGAGGGAGAGGTTGTTGTCCTGGCACCAGACTGCCAGGTCTCTGACCTCCCCCCGTTAGGCTGTCTCATTGTTGTCGGTGATCATGCCTACCATTGTTGTGTCGTCAGCAAACTTAATGATGGTGTTGGAGTCGTGCTTGGCCACACAGTCGTGGGTGAATAGAGAGTACAGGAGGCGACTAAGCACGCAGCCCTGAGGGGCCCCAGTGTTGAGGGTCAGTGTGTTGTTGCCTACCCTTATCACCTGGGGGCTGACCGCCAGGAAGTCCAGGATCCAGTTGCAGAGGGAGGTGTTTAGTCCCAGGGTCCTTACCTTAGTGATGAGCTTTGTGGGCACTATGGTGTTGAACGCTGAGCTGTAGTCAATGAACAGCATTCTGAAGTATGTTTATAGCCGTGGATATGCGTCCATTCTCGGTGGTTGAGAATAATTTGGGGTTTCAGCACCTCCTGAAAGTGCTCTCGAAGCTTTGCGAACTTCGTGTTCTCGCAACCATTTCAGCAAACGGGTAGTACCTGCTCTATATAAGCAAGCTGAACCTGACGTTTGTCAGTGAATTGGCCAGTGGACCCTGTGTTGCTCTTACTACAGATGGATGTACCTCCATGGCTACAGAGAGCTACTTAACAGTGACATCACATTAACACCGGAGTGGGAAATGAGAAGTACCTTTTTTACGTACTCCAGTGCTTCTGCTGGCATCCACTATAAACATCCAGCACATTGACAGTCCAGGAGAAGCACTCTAGTGCTGCCGTGGTTTACGGAGAGAAGTTGTACTCCTGGGTCTGTTAGAAAACAACTCAAACATTCCTGTGCCTGGAGTGAGAGCTTGGTAGACGTATCTACGTATCTACAGTTACGAATGCATCTGACTCTAAAATCATCGCACGTTGACTAGGTCTATATCTCAAATGGATTATATCATCTGGGAAGGTGCATGAGACTCCAACCAGACCTGGATTGAAACACTATTTTGAAAGCTTTCAAATACTTTCAGCGATTGCTTTAGCCTTGCGTGGAGTGCCAGTTTGGCGGGGGGTTGGAACTTTTGTGACTATTCAGTTGCTTCCATTGCAACAGGCATGCTCAATCAAGCCCAGCTAATGTATGTCAAATGATTTTCAAATGGTATTTCAATCCAGCATCGTCTTATTTATCTTCTCATTCTTCTTTGCCCCTCATCCTTGATTCGATTCCTCCACCTCTTCCATTCAGTCATTATAAAAGCTGAGAGTACGGCACTGTGTTCATCCATTGCAGTATATTCCTTTAGAAGGCTAGGCCCTCCCCTGTTTGTTCCGATTCCTTTGAAGTGATGACGGTTTAGGTGTAGAGCTTCTGTTCGCTGTAGCCCAATCCATCCAGCATGAGACTAAAACATTCCCCCGTTCTTTTGATTTGATTTGTATTCACAATTTAAAGTTACAAATGGAAAACGGTACAATATCAAGTCCAAACTAAAATATTTTGCAACAGAGCGTTTTCTATTAGTATATTGAGGCTCCCCAGCTCAAACGGGCAACAATGAAGTATTTTTTTTAACCTTTATTTGAAACCCTGGCTTATCATTAGTTTCCTCCCGTTCTTTAATAACCTGTGTTTTTGCTAAGACACGGCTCAGCTGAGAATAGATAAATGTTGATACCCAAACTATTTTTACCTTGAGGGTAGGTTCACTGCCCTTGGCCGCCATGGCAACCAGAGTTAGAAAGCACGACAAGGAAGAATCTGAGATGATTAGCCGCATCAAGTGTTGTATTGATGTAAGGGTACAGTGGTGTGAGACGAGGGTGAATGTACCAATACGTACATGGAAGGAAAAGGGCTGTAATGCTGATCTTTGACTGCATATAGGCCTAATGTGCTTCTATTTTGATCCCATTTTGACTGCAGAAAAGGGAAATGTCAGGAACCCAGTTCACTAAGTAAGTGTGGAAGCTAAACCATCCAACGAGCAGATTTGACAGTCCTACCAATGCTTTTGTCCTGCTATGCAGAAGGACTAGTGTTTTGATTACAGCATCAATTAGAGAGGGAGTTCTCTGATCGTGTCCAGTGGCTGTTTTTATCTCTCCTGCTTCGTTGGCCACCACAGACACCATCATTTTACCTCAGCAAACACAAAGGAGGACAGAAGAGATTTGACAGTACTGTAGGTGGCAGGTAGCCTAGCGGTTAAGAGCGTTAGGGCCAATAACCCAAAGATTGCTGGTTCGAATCCCAGAGCCGACTACGTGCCCTTGTGCAAGGCACTTAACCCCAATTGCTCCTGTAGGTGGCTCTGGATAAGATGGTCTTCTAAATGACTAATGTTTAAATGTAGTACTAAAGCCTTTGAGCCTGGTTTAATTTGAGAACCTGCACTGGGTTCTTTTAGCGCTCTTAGCTCTGCTCGGCACGACCGGCACCATCACTTTACTTCATCAGCGGGGTAATTGGGACTTGACACGGTGGTACTCTGCGGTATTTTCAGACACGTCTGGTGCTCGGGGGGGCACGGTACGCCGAAAGCCCCAGCTCGGAGCCGCCCGCGCTCTGCCCTCGCCTCACACACCACGGCAGACTACATTAGTTTAACAAGTTATTTTCGCTCCCTCGAAATCCGGTGGGACGGCATGCAAGGAGTGCTGCCATCCCCAAATTGGGTTCACCTGCTGGGCATCCCTCATCAGAATGTGCCCCTCTTCAGTCCCGAGTGGTCCGAAAGAGGGTTTTACATGACAGGTCAAAGGTTGAATCATACAGTCCAACAATGGTGGTTGTTGGGAATTGAACCAACTTTTCCCCACAGAACACTATTGTCATCGACTTAAGCATAAAAGGCGTACAACACTGAAATACAATAAGCTCAATCAAGCAATCATTCAAAGTGTCTGTTTAGTAAGTTGGCAGACAGCCAGAGGAAGCCTCAAAGTGCTCCACTTTAAGAGATGTATAAAATAATAATGTCCCATTGTCTCCATCTCTATCAAGATGTCTGAGATACTTTTCATCTGTTATGAAGCGTGTCCAATATTCAAAGGGTTTCTGTTATCAGAAGCTGGGTCCGTATCAAATGGATGTCAGAGCATCAGTTAAGAGCTGTTAATGTGTGACTGAGGTAGTTGGTTATTTTTTTGACTTGCACAAGTGGAGGAGGAAAATACCAAACTACCCTCTTAATGATTCTGTGCTACAATAAAACCTCTTTCAATACATTTTAATAACCAAGTTTCAGGGATTAGTCATATAAACAACAGTTTATGACTAACAAGTTCAACAGAGAATTTAACCAGACTGCATCTCAATTCTAACGTTCTCTTGATGTGTGAGGAGAACATTTTGTTTTGAATCCCAGTTAGCGTTTTTTTGATTCAAATGTGTCCAAGTTTTATTGGACCTCTTAACACCCACACACACGGCTCTGAAAGGAAATCAAGAGAGTGGATGGATACAGTCAGTCAGTGTACAATCTCAGGCCATAGACTTCAGGTTGCTAATCACAAGATTAGTGCTGATATAGGATCAGCTCCATATCATATATATATATATATCTATCTCTCTATCCGTATCATTTGATTGGTTCTGAATTTTAAAAGACTTATCCTCTATCAGCGCCTCTACTATCAGCCGCTGTGAATATGGGCCCTGAAGTGCTGTACACAAGCCTCAGATGGTTAGACTGGACTGGAGTCCATGTCAGGTCGCTTCTCTTCCTTCTATCCCTCAACACACTGACAGAGACGCCAGAAAGCCTGAGAAGTTTATTCGTGTCGGGTAATGAAGGTAAATCTGCAGAGAAGTGCTTTCTGCTCTCTCTATTTCCGTCTCTCTCTCTCTCTCTCGACTCTCACCGTGTTGAAATAGCTGTTTCGCTCGGTGACATAATCCAAAGCTAGATTTGGTTAACTTCATAAGTAGTGCTGTTCCTCTTTTCTATGCGCCGGGTCTCAGCCTCAGCAGAAAAAGTCCAATGGAAACGTTGCATTAATCCACTTATCAGGGGAGAGCACATTCGGATAATCCTGGCCTGCTCAAAGTGGCTCCTGTTCTGCTGCGTGAGTGTAGTACAGTGAATGGCACTTTTTACAATATTTTTTAATAACGTGTGTGGGAATGTAAAGTGAGTCACCGTGGCGTTTGTGTTGCCAGTTTGACTATAGTGGGAGCAGTCGGTGTGTATAGCGGTATGCACACGTGTTTGTGTTTCTCTTTATACAGTGGGGCAAAAAAGTACTTAGTCAGACGGGCCTGGACATGTACTGGCTTAAGCAAGGGGACACGTCTGGCACTGCAGGATTTGAGTCCCTGGTGGTGTAGTGTGTTACTGATGGTAGGCTTTGTTACTTTGGTCCCAGCTCTCTGCAGGTCATTCACTAGGCCCCCCGTGTGGTTCTGGGATTTTTGCTCACCGTTCTTGTGATCATTTTGACCCCACAAGGTGAGATCTTGCGTGGAGCCCCAGATCGAGGAAGATTATCAGTGGTCTTGTATGTCTTCCATTTCCTAATAATTGCTCCCAGAGTTGATATCTTCAAACCAAGCTGCTTACCTATTGCAGATTCAGTCTTCCCAGCCTGGTGCAGGTCTACAATTTTGTTTCTGGTGTCCTTTGACAGCTCTTTGGTCTTGGCCATAGTGGAGTTTGGAGTGTGACTGTTTGAGGTTGTGGACAGGTGTTTTTTATACAGATAACAAGTTCAAACAGGTGCCATTAATACAGGTAACGAGTGGAGGACAGAGGAGCCTCTTAAAGAAGTTACAGGTCTGTGAGAGCCAGAAATCTTGCTTGTTTGTAGGTGACTAAATACTTCACCATAATTTGCAAATAAATTCATTAAAAATCCTATAATGTGATTTTCTGGATTTTTTTTTTTTCAAATTTTGTCTGTCAAGTGTACCTATGATGAAAATTACAGGCCTCATCTTTTTAGGTGGGAGAACTTGCACAATTGGTGGCTGACTAAATACTTTGCCCCCGCTGTACATGCCTGCTCAGTTCACAGGAGTCACTAGATCCCCAGGTCCAGGTCCCAGGTGGGACTTTGTGTGGAGTTTGCGGTTCACCCCACTTCCCTAAATGATAGCCAGCTGCTTTTACTGTGTTAACAACACCAGGGCATCTGAGCACATCAATACTGTTATGAAGTCATGTCTCTCTCCACCCGGGGCTTTAAGACGCTGGAATTACAGCTGTGTGTTTGAGCAGAGCCGAGGCTCAGTTTTTAATCCATAAAATATGTATTAGACTTTCCCCGCTGCACCTAGCGCCAGACTATTAAACTCAACCACTCACACTGTGGTTGGTGTGGGGAGCTCTGCAGCAAAACAGCCCTGTGTCTGACCAAGCATGCTTTTTACTTATTGGACACCTACACTCTGATATCTACCTACACTCTATCTACGCAGACGCCCGCACACACACGCGCACAGTTAAGCGAATCTCCGAGCCCCTGATCCCAGTCGGAACAAACACATTTCTTCCCCTCCTCCTCCCCATCAGATATCCCCCTCCAGTCCTCTCCTCTAGGGGTCTCTTCTAAATGACTTCTCTATCTCGAGATCTGCACACTGGTCTGTGGAGAATCTGCTGGATCCTCTAATCTACCATCGCTTTGTCAAACCTTTTAATCTATCATCACTTTACTTAATGGGGTCAGACTCTCTCCCTCTCTGTCGTGCTCTGCTGAAAATCTGCTCTATTCCTTTTCCGTCTCCTTCCTCCTGCTTTTGTCCTCATTTTTTCCTCTAATCTTTATCTTCCTCTTTCTCTCCATCTCTGCTTCTCTCCTCTTTCTCTCCATCTCTGCTCCTTTCTTCTTTCTCTCCATCTCTGCTCCTTCTTTCTCTCCATCTCTGCTCCTCTCTTCTTTCTCTCCATCTCTGCTCCTCTCTTCTTTCTCTCCATCTCTGCTCCTCTCTTCTTTCTCTCCATCTCTGCTCCTCTCTTCTTTCTCTCCATCTCTGCTCCTCTCTTATTTCTCTCCATCTCTGCTCCTCTTCTTTCTCTCCATCTCTGCTCCTCTCTTCTTTCTCTCCATCTCTGCTCCTTTCTTCTTTCTCTCCATCTCTGCTCCTTTCTTCTTTCTCTCCATCTCTGCTCCTTTCTTCTTTCTCTCCATCTCTGCTCCTCTTCTCCTTCCACTCTCCTACACCTCTCCTCTTTTCTCCATCTCTCCTCCCTCTCTCACGCTCTTCCTCCTCCTCTCATCTGAAGTCATTATCCCTGCCCAACGATGCAGAGCCATTACAGAAGATGTGTAGATTCGGGAGGAGACGCGACACAAAGCACAAATGAACCAAAACCATCTTTTATGGAGGGAATAAATGCCTTTATTTGTTGAGGTACAAAAAAGCTTACAGCCGTGTTCCGCTGTGGGAAAATGAGGAGCCTCGGCAGGAAGTCTGCGCTAAATGAAATGTCCATTATGCCGATCAGATTGGGTTGTTATGCTTATTTTCTGTTATGAAGTGTGTGTGTGTGTGTTTGCTAGCGGGAATTTTACTAAGAGCATCCTATACCAATGTTATTGACAGTAATATGTTGTGTAGTTCAGGCAGTTTTCTATATTAAGTGGAAGTTGAGCCTTGTGTTTTGGTTTGTTATAGGGGAACTTTCCACTCATTCTGTTAGGTCTACTTTAACATGGAAATAGATGCAATGGCCTCTGAAGACTTCTAGTAACAGTCACACACAATAACATTTAGGGTAGTAAATGCTTCAGCCATTTTGTAGAATGAAATATATTTTGTCATATACACTGGATAGAGGCAGTGAAATGTGTTGTATTACAGGGTCAGCCGTAGTAGTACGGTGCCCTGGAGAAAATTAGGTTTAAGTGCCACATCGACAGATTTTTCACCTTGTCTGCTCAGGTATTTGAACCAGCAACCTTTTGGTTACTGGCCAAACTCTCTAACCGCTAGGCTACCAATGATAAACCCTACGATTGTGCCCTATTGTTGTACAAAACGCTACATCGCTCCACATAGTCCTCAAATGTAGTACGACACCCTTTAGTCCCCTTTTACGGTTACACTGTAGCCCCAAACCCTCTCGTCGCTAGGCCGTTCTAGCTTCTTCCTCTCTCACATTTTACCACCCACCCTTGCCAGACGCCAACTTAGCAGAGAGCATGCTGGGACATCCATTTCCTATAATCCTGTCTACCCTCCATCACCGTGTCCTTGTCCAGCGAGGCCCTCAGATTAATGACAACGCTCGTCTCCTCTCCCACTTCTATGTGACCCCACCATCTGGGACGGTTGGGACCCTCGCACCTCTCTCTGACGGAATAGCTCTTTGTTTGCTCAACTATATGATGGAGTAAAAATGCAGGCCTGGAGATTCCCAGATTGTAGATTCCCTGTTGCTCCCATCCTGGGCTTAGGGAATGTCATTGCCGGTCCCCACCTATCCTATTCATCCCTGCTTCCCTGCTTCTGTTTGCTCTGTCGGCCAGGAAGGGAGGAATGGGGGAAATGGTTGTTCCCCATCTAAACACAGTTTTTCCTCCACCCGCTGTGTGCTGCTGGGCCTGTCCGTGTTGGATAGCAATCTGCCACCTCTTGGTTGCGTGGGCGCGTGCGTGTGAGTGTGTTTGTGAACGTGGAGTTATAAACAGCCCCAGTGCTCCTCTGGGGAGATCTACAGTCCAGCCTGACATGATTCACACTGACTGGGGGTGACCTTGTAAACTAGCCCGTACACACACACCACACACCACACACACACACACACACACACACACACACGCACGTCTGTCTATTGCATTTTCATGACCAGTATTTCTAATTATTTCAAAAACGTTGACTAGTTGATGCCTTGATTTTATTACGACTTGATGTTCCCAACATATTGCTCACCATCTGTCTGCTTCAGAGGGACAAGAGAGTCATGAGAAAAACGTTTTGATCAGTCATGTAAATAAGGTGCTGAAAACAAATTGGCTTCCTACTTAATATGATGGAGAACACGCTATGAAGGAAAATACTAGCGTTTTGTAACTTATCGATTCCCCCCATCACTAATGTTAGTCATGAATGATAGGCCGACATAACGACAAAATAAATGACGTTGACACAAATTGACTCCAAATCTCCCCACGTGTGCAGTCATACGCTGTCTTCAACCCTATATTACATGACGGTGACCGTGAGGACTTGAGGTCTCTAGTCCACAAAATGTTTTACCTTTATTTAACTAGGCAAGTCAGTTAAGAACACATTCTTATTTTCAATGACGGCCTAGGAACAGTGGGTTAACTGCCTGTTCAGGGGCAGAACGACAGATTTGTACCTTGTCAGCTTGGGGATTTGAACTTGCAACCTTTCGGTTACTAGCCCAACACTCTAACCACTAGGCTACCCTGCCGCCCCTAAAGACACGGTGGCTCCTTTAAATCAACCTTCAGTAGTTTGACATCATTCACCGGGAGAGTTGTCTGACATCATTTCCTGTGACATGGCATTGACGTCATTTCCTGTGACATGGCGTTTCAGGTGAACGTCACGGTGGACTACATCAGAGCTGCCACCAGCTCCTCAGAGACCAGCACCATCCCCGCCTTTGCAGAACGCACCTGTGCCACGGTCACCATCGGCGGCATGTGAGTACACCTATCTGGACACCAACTTGTCCCCCTGCACCGTCGACCTCTGCTGACCCCTAACATGTCTGTCACCCCGTCTGTCCCCTTGCTTGTACACAGGATGAGTAGTCCAGACGAGCGTTTGTCAATCGGAAACCTCTATAGTAAGTGCAGAGCTTTGTTCTAGTCCAGTAGGAACACGGCAGAGTCGGCTCAAACTTACTGTATTTCACCCGTTGGAAAGTTGAATTGGGTGTTAGTACTGGACTGGAACAAACATGCACAATATGCTATGATTGAAGGGGACTGATCTAGGCCATATATATCTATATTCCTTAGAATCAGTTGAAGTGAATATCTGTCTGTAGGACACTGATGTAATGGACAAGGACAAGACAGTTCAAGGAGAAATAAAAGCAAAGGCCCAATAGAACAGCTTAAATGTACACAGTACAGGCCTACTGCATTAAAGAGCATTAAAGAGCAACCAACGTGGGCAAGCCACACAGTTCATTCACACCCCTTCAGGTCAACATGTCGCCCGGCTATGCCCTCTGAGGTTGTTTTCACTCATACAAATGGAAGAAAGACCTTGTTAAGACATGTTCTGGAGCTACGGAGTCCCTCTCCTTTCATCTGCTAGCCCCCCTTATCACACGGCACCGCTAGTTAGCAGCAACGCCCGGCCAGCGTAGGTCACCCAATTACCTGGCAGACGCGGTGCATTGTGGGTAACAGGTGCCCAGGCCGCTCTGAGGTGCTGTGTGTGTGCGTGCGTGCGTGCTTGTCTTATGGCGCACCATATTTCTCTCCACGTGGTGAGCCAGACCCCTCTACCCGTTTAGCACAAGGCGAGGGAGAGAGGCACAGCAGGGGGGCTAGCTGGAGATAGCTAGTGCCAGCAGGCTAGCAGCCGACGTCCTAGATACCACGACCATTGAGATGGTTAGTATTGTAGTGGGGACTGGTGGAGAGGGGTGTGGAAAAGGCCTGTTTGACCGTACCCTGCTTTTAGGCTAATTTAAGGTTGTATTAAAGGTTGTCTGATTTCCCAAGGACACGTCAACCTCATTTCCTCATACTTTATAAATGCATACAGTCAGGCAGGCTAGGTCATTCAGTAAATAAGAGTTTGTTCTTTAAACTGACTTGCCTTTATAAATGAAGGTACAATAAATAGTCTTTGGAACAAGCACTAATCTGACAACCTGGGTGGGTCAAAGTGAAAGATCCACCATGTTGTTTTCACCCATCCCAGTCATGTGAGATCTATGAAATGAAAACAATATGCTTTTCCAACTTTCTTTAAGTGTCTAATTTGAAGGCAATTTGCAACACTTAGTCCAACATTTTTGCAGTGTTAGCTGATCTGCCTCCACATTTCCATTCAGAAGATGTGAAAGTCATTAAAGCCACTGTCATGATGTGATGCTCAATTTGTCTCAATTTATAAAAGACCGAGAAATGAAACAAAGTGAGGACGGGGGAAATTACTTTTTCTGTTTTTTATTTTTTATTTTTGACTCCACATCTCAATTGAAGGCAGTTTACTAGACTCTTTGGCTCTCTGGCTCTCTGTCTCTCTGTCCCTGCCTCATCCACCTCTCCAATTAATCTGAACAGAAAACCTAATAAAAACATTTCACCACAACGAGGAGCCACCAAACTTACTCAATCACGGTCTTAGCATGCCGACAGGCTAACAAAACATTTTGGAAAGACGAGCCTGCACCGAGTGCACTCACTCCCATCCACTTTAGCTGTTACATGGGCGCCTAAGGGCTCTGAGCTAACTGCAGAGCCCTTCCATCAAACTCTCACCTGTTATCTTTCTACTTCTATCTCTCACCTTCCCCCTCTTTCTGTGGTTGTGAAATAACAATGCTGCCTCTGCTTGCTGTGGTTCGAAGGTCTCTCTCACCTCGCCATGTTGCCGGGACCTTGACTTGCTAGTCAGTTAGTCAGTCATTGTCTTTCACATATTCCTTAAGCTTTCTTTGTTCTGCTTCAGTGTTTCTGGGCTTGTGTTTCTGGGCTTGTGTTTCTGGGCTTGTGTTTCTGGGCTTGTGTTTCTGGGCTTGTGTTTCTGGGCTTGTGTTTCTGGGCTTGTGTTTCTGGGCTTGTGTTTCTGGGCTTGTGTTTCTGGGCTTGTGTTTCTGAGCTTGTGTTTCTGAGCTTGTGTCTCTTCAGTGTCTCTTCAGTGTCTCTTCAGTGTCTCTTCAGTGTCTCTTCAGTGTCTCTTCAGTGTCTCTTCAGTGTCTCTTCAGTGTCTCTTCAGTGTCTCTTCAGTGTCTCTTCAGTGTCTCTTCAGTGTCTCTTCAGTGTCTCTTCAGTGTCTCTTCAGTGTCTCTTCAGTGTCTCTGAGCTTCAGTGTTTCTGAGCTTCAGTGTTTCTGAGCTTCAGTGTTTCTGAGCTTCAGTGTTTCTGAGCTTCAGTGTTTCTGAGCTTCAGTGTTTCTGAGCTTCAGTGTTTCTGAGCTTCAGTGTTTCTGAGCTTCTTCAGTGTTTCTGGGCTTGTGTTTCTGAGCTTCTTCAGTGTTTCTGAGCTTGTGTTTCTGAGCTTCTTCAGTGTTTCTGGGCTTGTGTTTCTGAGCTGCTTCAGTGTTTCTGGGCTTGTGTTTCAGTGTTTCTTCAGTGTTTATGAGCTTGTGTTTCTGGGCTTGTGTTTCAGTGTTTCTGGGCTTGTGTTTCAGTGTTTCTGAGCTTGTGTTTCAGTGTTTCTGAGCTTGTCAAATCTGTTTCTCTCTCTCCCTCCACAGTAACATAGCCGAGGCGTTGGTCAGTAAAGGTTTTGCCACGGTCATCCGCTACAGACAGGATGATGACCAGCGCTCATCCCACTACGACGAGCTACTGGCTGCAGAGGCACGGTAAGCACAGTGCCCCAAAATGGTTTCTACTGCTGAAAACTAAACCTGACTGATTTAACCAGCTTGACTAAACCTCCCTTTAAATGAAAATGCTTTCTGTCACGCTCATGCAACAACAGAAGTGTATTCCCCTTAGGGATACAATACGAATATGTGTGTGTTGCATCATGGCACTGGTCAGAGGTGGCCATTTTTCCCTGTGTCGTAAATCAGCTCCTCTACAAGGCCTGGGGTGTATTCATTACTCCGATTCTGTTGCAAAAAGTTTCTTAAACGGAAGCAAACTGAACAAAACAGGGAAAGACCTACCTGAATTTGTCCATTAGAGCCTCTCGTTTTAGACTGATTTACACCCCTGCGCTGCTCTAATTTTCTACGAAAGTATTGACCTCTGAGTGTCGCTCTATCGCGCACACACACACACTGAATCAGGCCTTCTCTTTACACGTGTCTGTGAATATAATTATGTGCACCGGGAGATTTAGTACGTGCTTTAATACACCACTAAAGATGAAGATCTCCGGGTTAGCAGATAGATGACGACCCACCCTTGGTGTTTGTGCAAGTGTTTTCCCATGATACCCTTCTCTCTCCTTCTGTCTCTTTCTGGGCTCCTCAAACTCCTTCTCTTCCCTTTCTCACTCTCCCTCATCTCTTACACACATACATCACTGACCCACAGATGACAATGACTGACACCATTTCCATCATCTTCGTCATCTTCATCTGTAGCACTCAATCCCTTTCCAGTAGGAATCTGAACAGGTTGTCATCACACCAGCGTCAGGGTCAGACTGAAAATGCACTCCCTCGTCCCCCCAACCATTACAGTTTCCATTTTAAGGGTATAGATTACACGTGAAGTGCCTCTGCCGCTGATCCTCATGGTGGAGCCGGGGAGCTTGGAAACTGTATCCCCCCTCTGAGCCGGAATGGCTCTCTGAGTGTTTATTACCCACAGCTTCATTTCTCCTCTGCGGCTCAAAGACCTGATGGTTCTCCTTAACTCGCTGGATGATGGGATGAACCGTAATGGTGGCCGCTCTGTCTCACTCTCTCCCTCTGATTGATCACAGGGCAATCAAGAACGGGAAAGGGCTGCATAGCAAGAAGGAGGTCCCCATCCACAGAGTGGCTGATATCTCTGGGGTAAGATGGATTAGTGTTAGAGTGTGGGTGGGTGGGAGAGAGAGAAATGTGGGTGTGTGTGTCTTTGAGGAATAGTTGTGTGTGTTTACTGTTATGTGACTAGGCTTATATCTTGTGTATTTTTCCCCCTGGAGAGTGAGTGTGTGTGTGTGCAATGTTCACGCACATTCTTGGGCCAACATTCTTCTTGATAATATAATTGCCAAACCTTGACCCACCAGTCTCAATGCCCTCCAGACTCTCCCAAGCCACTCCCCAGGACAAACCTTGTCATCTGATATATTGATGACTCACCCCCCCCCCCCCCCCCCCCCCCCCCCCCCCGTAACCCCCCATATTATAGCAATAAAGTCCCATCTAAATATAGTTCCCTCTGCGTTAATAAAGTCATCCAGGAAGTTGTTTACGTGTTCCAGGGACAGCAGACAGTGTCTCTGCTTATGAAAATTGATTGGGCTGCTCACTAAATGAAGATTAGATTTTACTCCGTGCCCATAAAATGTGTTAACGGGGAGTAATGAGATGCACGTACGTACCCACACTCTCTCCACACTCTCTCCACACTCTCTCCACACTCTCTCCACACTCTCTCCACACTCTCTCCACACTCTCTCCACACTCTCTCCACACTCTCTCCACACTCTCTCCCCACACTCTCTCCCCACACTCTCTCCCCACACTCTCTCCCCACACTCTCTCCCCACACTCTCTCCCCACACTCTCTCCACACTCTCTCCATGGACCACGTGTGTTAAAGCACATAAAGGAATGACGGCTGGGGACACACACTCTCTCCCTCTCATTCTGTCCACCTTAAGTCTTTGTTTTACGAGAAGACCGTGCTTTAATGGACTGGGCAGTCAGTCTGGGCAGTCAGTCTAGGACGTGTGTTATTGTTTAACGCCCGCATAGACACACACGCTGTTCTCCAGTGTAATGAGGTGTGTGTGTGTGTGTTGATCTTGCCCAGCCCCCTCTCTAAAGACGCTCCATCTCTCTCAGCAGCCCTCTCTGTGTTTCACTGCAGCCATAGAGGGGATACGACACATTTACATGTCTGCTTGTTTCCCTGTCACTCTGAAGACTGACAGCCGCCCAGGAATAGATCCTTGATACCATGCCAATCTGTTGATGACTTCTGCCAGTCAGGGAGAACAAGCGTGTGTGTCTCTTCCTACATCTTAAAGTACTGCTCCCTCTTGGCTGGAGAGCTGGGCTGTGGAGGCTGTAGTGGCCGGGCCATGCTAATGTAATGAGCTTTCTAATAAAAATACAGAAATGGCAGCTAACAACCCGATCCACCGCCCCCCTCAGCTCTCCGCCTGTGACACACACACACACACAGGGATATTACTGAGAGGGATTATGTAGATGAAGTGGGTTATATTGAGAAGAATACAGTGGGGATATATCATGGAGTACAGTGGGGTGTGTGTGTGTGTGTACAGTACATACAAAGGTGCTGAGTGGATATGGCACTCGCTCTCTCTCTTCACCCCCCAACACAGGTTACATAAACACAGTCCCTCCTGACTCCTGCCCCCCAGCCCAGCTGGTATATATTTGTGTTCACCTGTTTCCCTATTCCCATTGGCCACCTTTCTCCATCCTAAGAGTTCATCTGAACAGAGAAATAATGTGTAGTGTAGGGCTAGATTCCTGCCCAGTAACTTTAATCACCACAGCAATGTTGACTTTGCACCCTGAAATCCTGAGCTACCTGGCGCTTGATGGAATAGTTCCACCTTGTCAACAACATATTTCCTCATCCTCCTCACCCAGTACAACTATCTTGCCAGAACACATCTCTCTTCCTCTACACACACCTCCCCACCCCACGGCATCTAAATCATGAGAGAGTGCTAGTGAGTCACTGCCTGGTTTGTTGTGGCTGCATTGGCCTGCCTGCCTTGGCCTGCTGGCCGCGCTGTGTATTTATTAATATAACTCTCTCTCTCTCTGCCATTGATTCATCAGCCTGTCTGAATAGGCAATGATTTAGCCACGCTTGTAATTCTGGCCTTGGTGTACCCATCAAGCCAGTGACTCAGAAGGAAGGAAGGAAGGAAGGAAGGAAGGAAGGAAGGAAGGAAGGAAGGAAGGAAGGAAGGAAGGAAGGAAGGAAGGAAGGAAGGAAGGAAGGAAGGAAGGAAGGAAGGAAGGAAGGAAGGGATCAACCTAATTTACTCATCTGCATATGAAGTGGATGGACTACGACTGAGGTGTATGATCCACTATTAGACCATCCAATTGACATGAAGATCTGCATTTCTAGGGTGAAGCTGCTACTCTGAACATGTTTCTTTCTTCTCCAGGAAACACAGAAGGCCAAGCAGTTCCTGCCTTTCCTCCAGAGAGCGGGCCGCTCAGAGGCGGTGGTAGAATACGTGTTCAGTGGCTCCCGCCTTAAACTCTACATGCCCAAAGAGACCTGCCTCATCACCTTCCTCCTCGCCGGTAAGTAGTCCATCCGCGAGGGCCATTAGGCTACTTCCTGGTTTAGCTAACTACATCCTGGTTTAGCTAACTGCATCCTGGTTTAGCTAACTGCATCCTGGTTTAGCTAACTACATCCTGGTTTAGCTAACTACATCCTGGTTTAGCTAACTACATCCTGGTTTAGCTAACTTTCTTCCACCGTCCTTCCAGTTACTCACAAATCAAATGTATATGTCACGTACACAGTTTACAGCAGGATATAAGGTACTGTGAAATGCTTGCGCTAGGAGCTAACAGGGCGACGTGTCTTTCAGCCCATCTTGTTGGCTACCTCAGGGATTGGAGCGGCGCCTGGTTAGACTATTAGTCATCAGTCTTTTAACTCTGTAAGCAACATTTGTTTTGGTTTACTTCCAGTTTAATAAAAACATAGGCTAGTAGGGGAGTGTGTGTGCAGTATGTGTGGAGAGGTGGGTGTGTGCAGTATGTGAGGAGAGGTGGGTGTGTGCAGTATGTGTGGAGAGGTGGGTGTGTGCAGTATGTGTGGAGAAGTGGGTGTGTGCAGTATGTGTGGAGAGGTGGGTGTGTGCAGTATGTGTGGAGAGGTGGGTGTGTGCAGTATGTGAGGAGAGGTGGGTGTGTGCAGTATGTGTGGAGAGGTGGGTGTGTGCAGTATGTGAGGAGAGGTGGGTGTGTGCAGTATGTGAGGAGAGGTGGGTGTGTGCAGTATGTGTGGAGAGGTGGGTGTGTGCAGTATGTGTGGAGAGGTGGGTGTGTGCAGTATGTGTGGAGAGGTGGGTGTGTGCAGTATGTGTGGAGAGGTGGGTGTGTGCAGTATGTGTGGAGAGGTGGGTGTGTGCAGTATGTGAGGAGAGGTGGGTGTGTGCAGTATGTGAGGAGAGGTGGGTGTGTGCAGTATGTGAGGAGAGGTGGGTGTGTGTGCAGTATGTGTGGAGAGGTGGGTGTGTGCAGTATGTGAGGAGAGGTGGGTGGGTGTACAGTATGTGAGGAGAGGTGGGTGGGTGTACAGTATGTGAGGAGAGGTGGGTGGGTGTGTGCCAGACATATCAAGCCAGGTGCAGCGTCGCGGCCCCAGTTCAGAGGTCACGGTGTCTGATATCAGAGCTAGCGGAGCGCCCAGCTGTTAGCAGTCATTCACTACGAAGGTCCACAGGGGTCTGGTGAAACCACGCCAACCGGCCCCTGGCACCATTGGGATGGCGTGTAGCTGATGTGACCTTTCACCTCATGCGGGCATTGACCCTACCCCCGCTGGATCCCTGCCAGCGACCGCCCCACTCTGCCTCGTCTGTCATTTTGTGCCAAGCCAGGTGACTGATTGCAAATCAGTGTCAAAAGCAGGGCTCTCCAACCCTCTTCCTGGAGAGCTACCATCCTCTAGGTTTTTGCTCCAACCCTCATCTAGTGCCCCTGATTCTAGAAAATAGTTGCTTGCTAAGATAAATCAGTTCAGTTACAACTGGGACTGGATTGAAAACCTACAGGACGGTGGCTCTCCAGGAACAGTGTGATGAGCCCTGGTCTAGGGAGCATTTGGGGTATGAGGTGACCATTTTGTGCCCGGGAAACAAGCAGAGTGACAGTTGCAAGAGAAATATAGGCTACAATGTACTGTAGATTGGTTGTGTTTATACTTTCTGTCTGGCAGCTCAGCTTTCTGTCTGGCAGCTCAGGTTGATTTGTGCAGACAATTTAGATCAGAATCGGTCGATAGCAGGAATGCTTGTGTGTTTTAGATTAGATGAGACTCCATTTACTCGACTAGCCATAATAGAAGCATTACATCTAATCCAGGCATCTATCTATCGGTCTCTATTTCAGCTCTGTCATTGACCAAACAAAACAAGAACCCACTTCATTCATTTCCCAACAGGACGCCACCATTTATTCATGATCACATCATCCCCGGTTTAATTGTGCATGTCTTCCATTGTTAATGTTTTAATTAATTTGGTAATTTGTTTCTAAATGTCTTTCCCCTTTGTCGTTGGTTTTTGTAATGATTTTCTATGCCAGGCATTTTGACTTGACCCTCTCTCTCCATCAAGACACCTAGGTCTTTATTAAGACTGGTTGGAAATCTGACATTATAACTTGACACACGCACACACTTGCGTGCGTGTGTTTTCTGTCATTGGAAATGATTTTATTCAATCAGTGGTTATTACCATATGACAATAAGCACATTATGGCACAGAGCCTGGGTTTATTTGATTAAGGTCGTTCCCCGGTAAAAAGGTTTTCTGCTAGGAAATGACAGTTCATGTTGTCTTTAATAAACACATTAAGGCCAGATTAACGCTGATTGATACAAACGATCCCTGCTCCCTTTTTAATATGAGGTGCTTCCGTTATGGTTAGCCACCGCACCGCATCCTGACCACCCTCACCTTTCCTGGAAGGGTGTGGGTGTGTGTCTAATAGTTTCTTCATTTATTTGTGTGTGTGTAATTGCTGCCTGTGGGTTTGTGTGGTCATGACTTTGCCTTCGATGCCGTGTTACGTCTTTGTCTGTGTGTATCCCGTGTGTGTATGTTGTGTGTTGTCCATTGTATGTGTGTATATTGCTCAGAGTTCATGTGCGCCTCTGTGGTTCTTATTAAGGTTAGAGACCCCTGCTATATGGGACTGTTGGCATAACATAACTACCCCCTGTTATCTTTTACCCTACATACCTTTATCTACTAACACTACCCCACTCCTATCTTCATGTCCTCTCAATGTGCCAAAGTTATCTCTCCCATGTTTTATCTCCCTCTGTAACCCTGTGTGAAATGACATACGGCCTGCATCCCAAATGGCACCCTATTCCTACTTAGTGCACTACTTTTGACCAGGGCCCTGATGAAAAGTAGTGCACTACCGTGCCTTCAGAAATTATTGATACCCCTTGACTTATTCCACATTTTGTTGTTACAGCCTGAATTCAAAATTGATTTCATAGATTTTTTCCCCCCTCAACCATCTACACACACTACCCATAATGACAAAGTGAAAATATATTTTTCAAATTTATTGAAAATTAAATAAAGAAATATTTAATTTACACAAGTATTCACACCACTGAGTCAATAGTTTGTAGAAGCACCTTTGGCAGCCATTACAGCTGTGAGTCTTTCTGGGTAAGTCTCTAAGATTTCCACACCTGGGTTGTGCAACATTTGCCCCTTTTTCTTGAAAGAATGATTCAAGCTCTGTCAAATTGGTTGTTGATTATTGCTAGATTTTCAAGTAGATTTAAGTCAAAACTGTAACTTGGCCATTCGGGAACATTCCCTGTCTTCTTGGTGAGCAACTTCAGTGTAGATTTGGCTTTTGTGTTTTAGCTTATTGTCCTGCTGAAAGGTAAATGAATCTCCCAGTGTCTGGTGGAAAGCAGAATGGACCAGGTGTTCCTTTTTTCATAAAAAAAACTCCCCAGTCTTTAACAATTACAAGCATACCCATAACATAATGCAGCCGAAAATATAGTTGCTTAAAAATATTGAGAATGGTACTCAGTCATATGTTGTATTGGATTTGCCCCAAACATACCATTTTGTATTCAGGACAAAAGGTTCATTGCTTTGCCTCCATTTTTTTTTCAGTATTACTTTAGTGCCTTGTTGCAAACATAATGCATGTTTTGGAATATGTTTTATTCTGTACAGGCTTCCTTCTTTTCACTCTGTCAATAACGTTAGCATTGTGGAGTAACTACAATGTTGTTGATCCATCCTTCCCGGCGACTGAGTTAGGAAGGACGCCTGTATCTTTGTAGTGACTGGGTGTATTGAGACACCATCCAAAGTGTAATTAATAACGTCACCAAGCTCAAAGGGATATTCAATGTCTGTTTTTTTTTTATCCACCAATGGTTGCCCTTTGAGGCATTGGAAAGCCTCCTTGGTCTTTCTGATTTCATCTGTGTTTGATACAGATACATTTTATGTGTGGGGTACAGAGATGATGTAGTCATTCAAACATGTTAAACACTTTTTTTTCTATTTTTTTACCTTTTATTTAACTAGGCAAGTCAGTTAAGAACAAATAATTATTTAAACACTTATTCAAACACATTATTTCACATTATTTCACACAGAGCCCATACAATTTGTGACTGAAGCACATTTTTATTCTAACTTATTTAGGCTTGCCGTAACAAAGGGGTTGAATACTAATTGACTCAACATTTCAGCTTTTCATTTGTAATTCATTTGAAAAATGATCTAAAAGCATAATTGCACTTTGATATTATGGGGTGGTGTGTGTCGGCCAGTGACACAACATCTCAAATGAATCCATTTTAAATTCAGGCTGTAACACAACAAAATGTGGGAAAAGTCCAGGGGTGTAAATACTTTCTGAAGGCTCTGTATATGAGCTTAAAGATGCAGTCTTGGATCTTAAGCCCTTACAAATCCGTAACATATCATACGAATTGCAAAAAAATATTTACAGAAAATGTATGTCTTAACCTATCATACGAAATAGAAATAGATGACGCAGTACACAATTGTGCACCATTTTCGGGAAACCTTTTTGACTCGTGAGCACTACTTACTTTAATTTGACCTATATTGTCACAACAAAATCCTGTAGCAACAGAAATGGAATATTAGTCAATAATGTTGGTTGACTGGTGGTCAGGCTTTTAGCAGGCCAAAAGTAGGCTACATGATATTTGCTGTGTGTGTTAGTGAGGGTTTTCAGTGAATTTCACCATCCATTCTAACATTTCAAAAAGCATTCCACTTTGACATTCTGGGCTGTGTGTGTAGGCCAGTGACAAACAATCAACAAAATGTGGAAAAAGTCAAGGGGTGAAGACTTTCTTTTAGGGAATAGGAAGCCATTTTGATCTGTTGGATGTTAAACACCAGACGCCCTTCACCCTTCAGACCCCTTCATATAGGCTACTCACAATCACTTAATATGTGTTGAAGGTTTCCACAGCTCTAGAACATATGGATGGGATTGTGGAGGCCAGATGGGTGCGTCCGTGTAATGGCCAATCTGTTTGTAATGTCAGGCAGGAATTTAACTGGATTGGAAGGAGGCTCTCCAGAGGTTGTGTGCGTGTCTAGTGGAGTGAGCTTTCCTGGGCGCCACACTAAATGGACATAAATCCTTTAAGACAGAAGTGTCTCTTGAGGTCTGCTTATTGTGGAAGTCTGATGCTTTACCTGTTGACACCAAAGAGCCCTGCTCTCGGTCTTTCTCTCTCTGTCTTCGTGTTTCTCAATATGCATACTACCGTGCTCCGCTCTCATCCTCTGAGTGCGTTCTTTTGAGGACGAGAGTGTGGAGAAACGCATAAAACATTACTCACACTCCCCTCTACTGTATTACCTCACGCTGCTCCTCCCCTCTACTGTATTACCTCACGCTGCACCTCCCCTCTACTGTATTACCTCATGCTGCACCTCCCCCTAATGTATTACCTCACGCTGCACCTCCCCCTACTGTATTACCTCACGCTGCACTTCCCCCTACTGTATTACCTCACGCTGCTCCTCCCCTCTACTGTATTACCTCACGCTGCACCTCCCCTCTACTGTATTACCTCACGCTGCACCTCCCCTCTACTGTATTACCTCACGCTGCACCTCCCCTCTACTGTATTACCTCACGCTGCACCTCCCCTCTACTGTATTACCTCACGCTGCACCTCCCCCTACTGTATTACCTCACGCTGCACCTCCCCCTACTGTATTACCTCACGCTGCTCCTCCCCCTACTGTATTACCTCAGGCTGCTCCTCCCCCTACTGTATTACCTCACGCTTCTCCTCCCCTCTACTGTATTACCTCACGCTGCACCTCCCCTCTACTGTATTACCTCAATCTGCACCTCCCCTCTACTGTATTACCTGACGCTGCACCTCCCCTCTACTGTATTACCTCACGCTGCACCTCCCCTCTACTGTATTACCTCACGCTGCACCTCCCCTCTACTGTATTACCTCACGCTGCACCTCCCCTCTACTGTATTACCTCACGCTGCACCTCCCCCTACTGTATTACCTCATGCTGCACCTCCCCTCTACTGTATTACCCCACGCTGCTCCTCCCCCTACTGTATTACCTCACGCTGCACCTCCCCTCTACTGTATTACCTCACGCTGCACCTCCCCCTACTGTATTACCTCATGCTGCACCTCCCCTCTACTGTATTACCTCATGCTGCACCTCCCCCTACTGTATTACCTCACGCTGCTCCTCCCCCTACTGTATTACCCCACGCTGCACCTCCCCCTACTGTATTACCCCACGCGGCTCAGGAACAGGGTTGGAGAAGCCATGTTAGAGTTTAGGTGAAATATCACCTGTTGCTCGGCAAGAGGCTGCATGCTCCTCAAACAGTGGTTGATGTGTGGAGTGAAATGTCTTCCTATAAGCTCATATTTCTATATGCAACCCTCTGTGAAAGCAGACTTTAAGGTTGCTACTAAAGAGGATCCCAGGTACAACTGTTTGTTTCTCAGTTGCTTATATTAAGCACACACTTCACTATAAAACCGGAACGCCTACCCGGCATGATTGAAAGGAAAGGGGCTCCATTCTCTATTTGAGAAAGGGGCTCCATTCTCTATTCTTTTTTTCCCCTGCCCCTGTTCCTGCCCATTTTTATAATGGCCCATTCTAAATCTAAAGAAATTGTAACTATTAATAAAGATTTTATTGAGAGTAGTCTGATGGGTGAAATATGATCCCTTGATTAGAGAACAGCGCGTGCAGCCTGAGGCAAGTAACAGAGCGGCAACTTTATTTTGCATATTTCTCAAACTATTTTAGGTTGGGTTTCAATATAAGCCCTTTGTGACAACTGCTGATGTAAAAAGGGCTTTGATGGGGGAGCCTCAACGCGCGCACACACACTTTCTTTAACTAGGCAAGTCAGTTAATAAGAACGATCTCTTATTTACAATGACGTCCTACCGCAGCCAAACCTGGAGAATGCTGGGCCAATTGTGCGCCGCCCTATTGGACTCCCAATCACGGCCGGATGTGATACAGCCTGGATTGGAACCAGGGACTGTTGTGATGCCTCTTGCACTGAGATGCAGTGCCTTAGACCGCTGTGATACAGCCTGGATTGGAACCAGGGACTGTTGTGATGCCTCTAGCACTGAGATGCAGTGCCTTAGACCGCTGTGATACAGCCTGGATTGGAACCAGGGACTGTTGTGATGCCTCTTGCACTGAGATGCAGTGCCTTAGACCGCTGTGATACAGCCTGGATTGGAACCAGGGACTGTTGTGATGCCTCTTGCACTGAGATGCAGTGCCTTAGACCGCTGTGATACAGCCTGGATTGGAACCAGGGACTGTTGTGATGCCTCTTGCACTGAGATGCAGTGCCTTAGACCGCTGTGATACAGCCTGGATTGGAACCAGGGACTGTTGTGATGCCTCTTGCACTGAGATGCAGTGCCTTAGACCGCTGTGATACAGCCTGGATTGGAACCAGGGACTGTTGTGATGCCTCTTGCACTGAGATGCAGTGCCTTAGACCGCTGTGATACAGCCTGGATTGGAACCAGGGACTGTTGTGATGCCTCTAGCACTGAGATGCAGTGCCTTAGACCGCTGTGATACAGCCTGGATTGGAACCAGGGACTGTTGTGATGCCTCTTGCACTGAGATGCAGTGCCTTAGACCGCTGTGATACAGCCTGGATTGGAACCAGGGACTGTTGTGATGCCTCTTGCACTGAGATGCAGTGCCTTAGACCGCTGTGATACAGCCTGGATTGGAACCAGGGACTGTTGTGATGCCTCTTGCACTGAGATGCAGTGCCTTAGACCGCTGTGATACAGCCTGGATTGGAACCAGGGACTGTTGTGATGCCTCTTGCACTGAGATGCAGTGCCTTAGACCGCTGTGATACAGCCTGGATTGGAACCAGGGACTGTTGTGATGCCTCTTGCACTGAGATGCAGTGCCTTAGACCGCTGTGATACAGCCTGGATTGGAACCAGGGACTGTTGTGATGCCTCTTGCACTGAGATGCAGTGCCTTAGACCGCTGTGATACAGCCTGGATTGGAACCAGGGACTGTTGTGATGCCTCTTGCACTGAGATGCAGTGCCTTAGACCGCTGTGATACAGCCTGGATTGGAACCAGGGACTGTTGTGATGCCTCTTGCACTGAGATGCAGTGCCTTAGACCGCTGTGATACAGCCTGGATTGGAACCAGGGACTGTTGTGATGCCTCTTGCACTGAGATGCAGTGCCTTAGACCGCTGTGATACAGCCTGGATTGGAACCAGGGACTGTTGTGACTCCTCTAGCACTGAGATGCAGTGCCTTAGACCGCTGTGATACAGCCTGGATTGGAACCAGGGACTGTTGTGATGCCTCTTGCACTGAGATGCAGTGCCTTAGACCGCTGTGATACAGCCTGGATTGGAACCAGGGACTGTTGTGATGCCTCTTGCACTGAGATGCAGTGCCTTAGACCGCTGTGATACAGCCTGGATTGGAACCAGGGACTGTAGTGACTCCTCTAGCACTGAGATGCAGTGCCTTAGACCGCTGTGATACAGCCTGGATTGGAACCAGGGACTGTAGTGACTCCTCTAGCACTGAGATGCAGTGCCTTAGACCGCTGTGATACAGCCTGGATTGGAACCAGGGACTGTAGTGACTCCTCTAGCACTGAGATGCAGTGCCTTAGACCGCTGTGATACAGCCTGGATTGGAACCAGGGACTGTTGTGATGCCTCTTGCACTGAGATGCAGTGCCTTAGACCGCTGTGATACAGCCTGGATTGGAACCAGGGACTGTTGTGATGCCTCTTGCACTGAAATGCAGTGCCTTAGACCGCTGCACCACACCCTTTGTGGATGTCTTTTTATTCACCAAGAATAAGGGCCCCGTTCCTCTTCGCTAGCTGTGGGAGAATACAGCTGGTTTCTAAAATACGTGTTCTATACAGGCATGTCCATAAGCTGCATCCCAGTTGTCTAAAACAACGTTTAGCTCATAACCCTTTAGTGTGTGTCCTTTACTGTGTTTATACTTGTGATATCGCTATTCAACATTAATGTATATAATGCCTATCATCATTAATTAAAAAGTCCAAAAATGGATGTACCAATCCTAGTAGGCTTCTTTAAGGGCTCTGTTTGCGTAGACTGTATAGACCCCGTTTAAGAGCTCTGACATGCAGAGTCATGCCTTGCAGGTAGGCCTATTTCTCTGCTAGGTGCTATTGGGTCTGCATTGTTTTGCTCGCTCTCTGTCTATCCCCTACTGTCTCCCCTCAGGTTAAACCACCTTTCTTTCTGAACCACGTACGCTTGTGAGCAGAGTTCCCCGTTTCATATTTATTTTAAAGGGAGGCTGGAGAGAGACCTGTTTTTCTCTCCCTTCGCTCCTCCTGTCTTCTCCATGGAGGCACCTCAAAGCCTCCCTCTCCCTCCCCTTTCCTACTTGCTTTCCTTCCTTCCGGAGTTTTCCGGGGAGTGCTCCTTTTCCCTAAAAGAACCAAGAGGAGAGGGAGAGAGGCTTTCAGAAGAGAGGGGGAGCGAGGGAGAGTGAAGGGAGGGGGATACAGAGAGCGAGAGAGAAGCCCCACTTCAGAGTGGGCCGGAGGGGTGCTCTGGGGAAGAAGGGATGTTCCTCTCCTCTCATCCACATGCAACTTTGATGAGATGGAGAGGGTTTCTTCCTTCATGGAGATGGAGAGGAAAACAGAAGGCCTAGAAGTGTGTTGTGTTCAATAGGACAAAACATAGGATGAAAGGAGACAACAGGGATAGTCCCTCATGGAAGGAAGTTTCACAGTGGCCACGCCCTTCTGGTGGGGTATGAATGTACAAATCCCTTAATCTGCTGTTGGTGCCTATAAAAATGAGCCTCAAGGTTGCTTTAAGTCTTTTTCATTTTCTTAAATTAAATACTGTGACGGTTTTCTCATTAGCCTGGAATGTTGTTTGAAATGACCTATACAACATACTTTGGTGATATCGTTATCGACCTACTGCATACCCCTTAAATGTATACATTTTAGTGTACAGGGTTTGCTATTAGCATGCTAACACTCATTAAGAATAACTGGTAGAATCACTAGTATAGCTTGCCATCGATTGCATTCACTGGTTGAATTTGACGTAACTTTTGAGTGTAATGGAGTTGACTGGTGACTGACGTGAATCAGGTTTTCCGTTCTGAATGTGGCACCTGACATTTGACTGTCGGCATTTTAATTTACCGGACATTTGACTGTCGGCATTTTAATTTACCGGACATTTGACTGTCAGCATTTTTATTTACCGGACATTTGACTGTCAGCATTTTAATTTTCTGGACATTTGACTGTCAGCATTTTAATTTACCGGACATTTGACTGTCAGCATTTTAATTTACCGGACATTTGACTGTCAGCATTTTAATTTTCTGGACATTTGACTGTCAGCATTTTAATTTACCGGACATTTGACTGTCAGCATTTTAATTTACCGGACATTTGAGAAGTATACCGGACCCACATACATTGGGTGTGTAATGTGATTAGGGCCTCCACCACGGTGCTCAGAATGACAGAAATCACATTTCGATTATGGTAATTTATCTTAAGAGAACATGCAATGAGACAAGGATTGCATGAGTAGGCTAATTGGGATATATCATTTTGCCGATTTAATTCCTAGCCTTATGGACAATCTGCCTATGAGTCTATTTCAATCTACTATCTCCCATAGTAGTAAAGTTGACCAATTATATTGGTCATCTTGTCGAGAAAGAAATAGCCCAAACAGACTTTGGGACAATAGATCCCAAATTCAACCAGTAGACCTACCGTAGACGACATACTTACATAAAAAAATAAAATAATAATAATAATTTAAGCAATGTGTCTGATGAAATAGATGAATGTTTATCTTAAAATGTTTGGAACTAGTTTCTCTTAACAGTATTAGCACAGCGATGCCTACAAGGCAGTAGGCTACACGTGAATGTGCACTTGGCTACTGGACAAACAAAACAAGTTGAAAACCAGTAGAACATCAGAGAAATAGGCTGCTGTTTTCAATGGCATATTGAAGTCTATTAAAATAATTACCTCCACAGATATGGTTGGAATTTGCCAAGGTAAATAAAACACACCTCATAATATATAGTAAAGTGTTCAGGTTTCAAACAATTTAGTACCCATAGATTTTCAAAATGGCTACTGCCTCCAGCTCATTGCAAAGTGGTGTGTGACACGTTAATGAATCCTGCCTTCCATTGCCTATGCATTTGAATGGCAAATGGGAAGCGCGCTTTAATTACCAGTTGAGAAATAAAAATAGGAGCTGTTGTTAATCATGGCCCTAAAACAATTTTTAAAACACGATTATGAATTGTTGAGCAGTGATTGAGCTTATAAAATCTCTATTCTGTGCTATGTGATAAAGATGCATAACGAACATACACACGTGCTAATTTAATTCTACTAAATTGTGCCAATGAATCTATAGACTGATAATGTATTTATATCAACCGGTATTGAATAGGCTTATTTTTCAATGGGAATATTTCATTTTTTTACCTGACAATTGGCTGCTGCACATTTTATAGCTATTACCTGCTGTGAATATATATCATTCACAACATTTGGACGGGAGCTATAATCCAGTCATAAAACAAAACAACTGTAAACTGTTTGAATTTAGGCTTGTCTGAACGGCCTTCAATGGGGAAAGATTGCTTCTGTACCCCACTTCTGTGATTTTAGTTGAAAATGTCACTTTCCCATGTGGACCTATGAGTGCAGCGCAGTATGTTGTGGGGCTTTAGGCCTTCCTGCTTTTGAAGTTGTCCTTGGGAAGGGGGTTGTGAAGTGGACATGATGTCCTTTCAAAGATGTTCTGCAGGGTAAATAAGACGCGTGTGTTGCAGGGTCAATAAGACGCGTGTGTTGCAGGGTCAATAAGACGGGTGTGTTGCAGGGTAAATAAGACGCGTGTGTTGCAGGGTAAATAAGACGCGTGTGTTGCAGGGTCAATAAGACGGGTGTGTTGCAGGGTCAATAAGACGGGTGTGTTGCAGGGTAAATAAGACGCGTGTGTTGCAGGGTAAATAAGACGCATGTGTTGCAGGGTCAATAAGACGGGTGTGTTGCAGGGTAAATAAGACGCGTGTGTTGCAGGGTCAATAAGACGGGTGTGTTGCAGGGTAAATAAGACGGGTGTGTTGCAGGGTAAATAAGACGCGTGTGTTGCAGGGTAAATAAGACGCGTGTGTTGCAGGGTAAATAAGACGCGTGTGTTGCAGGGTAAATAAGACGCGTGTGTTGCAGGGTAAATAAGACGCGTGTGTTGCAGGGTAAATAAGACGCGTGTGTTGCAGGGTAAATAAGACGCGTGTGTTGCATTGTAAATAAGACGCGTGTGTTGCATTGTAAATAAGACGCGTGTGTTGCAGGGTCAATAAGACGCGTGTGTTGCAGGGTCAATAAGACGCGTGTGTTGCAGGGTCAATAAGACGCGTGTGTTGCAGGGTCAATAAGACGCGTGTGTTGCAGGGTCAATAAGACGCGTGTGTTGCAGGGTCAATAAGACGCGTGTGTTGCAGGGTCAATAAGACGCGTGTGTTGCAGGGTCAATAAGACGCGTGTCTAGGAAAAGGTTCAAAAGGCTTAAGCTTGGACATGAGAGAATATCCCATTTGTGTGTTTGCCTGCCCTGGGAATAGGCAAAGTGTTGGGGTGTGTGCTGTCTGCTTAATCCCTGTGGGTGCGGTGTGTGTTGTATTGAGCTAGCTTAAAGGGACATTTTAAAAACTTTCAACTTCCAATTCATCACCTCCAGCACCCCAACATCAACATATGTAAAAAATGGCAGTTTTCTATGTTTTGTAGAAAAAAGATAAGTGTTTCCAATGACATCATCAACCAATCAGCAGACAATTAGTAGGTAATGCCTACACACAATTGGTTAAAATAGCATGATGCACACCTTATCGTCTATCTTTTTAAATGCAAAACATAGAAACACACCATTTTCACCAATGTTGATGTTGGGGTGATGCTAGAGATGATGAATATAAAGTAAATAAAAAAAGTGATGTTTCACTTTAGCTTAACTGTCTCTCTGTCTGTGGCGCTGCAGCTTATGGAGATTCACTCACTTCCTGGAAATTGGGAGCTGAGAGATGGAGCAGCTTTAGCCCAGAGACTCGTGTGTGTGTGTGTGTGTGTGTGTGTGTTACTGAACTAGCCGGCAACCAGGCTGTGTGTGTTACTGAACTAGCTGGCAACCAGGCAGTGGGTGTGTGTGTGTGTTACTGAACTAGCCGGCAACCAGGCTGTGTGTGTTACTGAACTAGCCGGCAACCAGGCTGTGTGTGTTACTGAACTAGCTGGCAACCAGGCAGTGGGTGTGTGTGTGTGTGTTACTGAACTAGCCGGCAACCAAGCAGTGTGTGTGTGTGTGTGTGTTACTGAACTAGCCGGCAACCAGGGTGTGTGTGTGTTACTGAACTAGCCGGCAACCAGGCTGTGTGTGTGTGTGTGTGTGTGTGTGTGCGCGCGCGCACGCGCCTGTGCCTGACTCTGGAGCAATCCCATAAACTTGCATAATGAAAAAGGATCCTGTGAATTTCTCTGGTTGTCTGATGAGGCAGTTCATTAAGGAGTTCTCCTCGTCATCATGTTTTTGATTAGCTCTGTTGTAGAAGGAAAATATTCACCCGTTTGTAAATTGTTAATGAATGACAAAACAATAAAGTTTATTTTTTTAGTTGCATTTTCCTGTTTTTGTCCCGACTAAAAAAAACATTGAATCTCGTTCCAATATCAGTCACTCATTTCTTTCACATCTTCTGTCTCTTTTATTCACTCAGGCTTTTTCTCTCTTGCTCTCTTGTTCTTGCTTTCTCGTTCTCGCTCAATCTCTCTTTTTGTCCTCATGCAATTCTTTCCTTTTCCTCCGTTAACCATGGCAGTGGTATACAATGTCTACTGTTAACTTCCTTGTTGTGAGTGATGTTAGGGGAAATGGTTTGTATCAGTCATCCATTGTAGATAGGCAGGCAAAGTGCGAGTGAAGTTGGCCGTGGTGAATGACTAATACAATGAGCTTTAGCTCACTCTACAATCACTGCCTTGCTTTGCTCTTTAAAGGAGAAATGCAGTTTCTTGGAAATAAATGTTTTGAAATGCTGCTTATTGTTGCATGATGACATTGATCGATATGAATGTGAAAACAGGCCTAGTACTGATATTAACAGATTGATCATGCGCTTGGCAGGTTGATCATGTGGTTGGCAGGTTGATCATGTGGTTGCACTCTGAAAAGGAAAGTGAATGAATGGGATGAGTGTCTGACCTGAATAAAGGGACATGGTGAAAGATCATTCATTTACACTGCCCTGTTGTACCTCTACTCCTCTCGTCTGGCTCACCTGTATGTGGCTACTGTCAGTCACATCCATCGAGATGGAATAAGAATATGTAAAACGTGGTATCACTAGTTTAACATCTATGACCAAACCCCCCTATTCTGACTGACTGTTTTGTCAGACCTCCACACCATCCGGACAGGTCTCAGGCAGTGAGGGTTGGAGAACACTGAGATGCGATCAGACAAGACGCATGGATTACAGATTACATGATGCTGATGTGCTTTTGTGCAGTAAGGGTTTCTCTAGGTCAGGGATGGGCAACTGCTGACCCCCTTTTGTAGGCCAGCGGATCAATTCCCCTCCACCACTCAGGGTCTCAGCTTACTGTTGAGAGTTAGAATAGTAGAATACACAAGATGCTATTTGTTTGTGCATCAGAAGTTTGTTTTGTATTTATATATTTTTTTATAATTTGTTGTTGTATTTTACCCCCCCCCTTTCTCCCCAATTTCGATCTTGTCTCATCGCTGCAACTCCTCAACGGGGTCGGGAGAAGAAGGTCGAGTCATGCTTCTCCCGAAACACAACCTGCCAAACCGTGCTTCTTCGCTCGTTTAACCCGGAAGCCATCCACACCAATGTGTCGGAGGAAACACAGTTCAGCAAACGACGAGGTCAGCCTGTAGGTGCCCGGCCCGCCACAAGGAGTCCCTAGAGCGTGAGGAGCCAAGTAAAGCCCCCCCCGGCCAAACCCTCCCCTAACTGCGACGCTGCGCCACTCGGGAGTCCCTGCAGTTTTTCTCTTATGTCAGTTAATGTCCATGTACTCTTATCTCCACCCGGCACAGCCAGAAGAGGACTGGCCACCCCTCAGTGTCTGGTTCCTCTAAGTTTCTTCATAGGTTCCAGACTTTCTAGGGTGTTTTTCCTAGCCTTGGTGCTTCTAATCTGTATTGCCTGGTCTTTGGAGTATAGGCTCAGTTTCTGTGTAAGCACTTTGACAATTGCTGATGTAAAAAGGGCTTTATAAATACATTTTGATTGATTTGACTGACAGTCAAATTGCATGTCAGCAAAAATAAAATAAAAATAGACTAAAATAGTTAGTCTAGCTGCCAGCTATCTAAACTTGTAGGAATCATGGTTGAATTACCAACTGAGGGGCCCCCGTTGATTTTGTTAGTCACTCACTCAGATATCATATTAAAAACTGCTAACATTTATTTCCGCCTCATGGTGCGGCAGGGTAGCTTAGTGGTTAGAGCGTTGGACTAGTAACCGAAAGTTCATATCCCCAAGCGGACAAGGTACAAATCTGTTGTTCTTCCCCTGAACAGGCAGTTAACCCACTAAGCTGTCATTGAAAATAAGAATTTGTTCTTAACTGACTTGCCTAGTTAAATAAAGGTAAAATAAATAACAAATATTTCCGCCTCATGGCAAAATGTATAGAATGGCAGGAAATGAACTCTAAAATGTACATTTTTGCTCTCTGCTGTCAAGAGGGAGTCCCCTAAAAAACATTTAGCTTAGGGCCCTCAAAAGGCTCCATCAGGCTCTGACTGCATGTGTGGGAAAACAGACCTGCAAACCACTCCGGCCCCTCATGAGCCCAGATTTGTTTTCATCCCCATCATAGGTAACCATCCTTGGTCTAGGGTAATGATCCCTAGATGAGAGATCTGAGGAGCATGGAGAGGGAGGAGGGATGACTCGTCCAGCAGGAAGCGCATTTACCTCCCCCCACAAATAATTTCATATTTAAACATTTAAATTGTACAACAATTTCATGTGAATCTGATAACTGTAATGTGTAGACTTTCCACTGTACCGTTTGTCATTGATGAGAATGTCTCAGATGACAACCGAACTGACATCATATTCATTAAGTACTGTTACCCAGTCTAGGGGGGATGGTAACGAGACCCGTAACAACTCATGTAAAGTATACTAGTGAAACGTCAAACACTCATGGTTTATTTTTAAACACACGGTAAAGGGGGGCGGGAAAAGGGGCTGAGCTGGACCCAAGGAAAGAAACAAATATCCAAAAACACCCCTAAGCTGGACCAGCCTACTTCAATACAGCTAATTAACTAACCAAAAATACAGCGGGTGGTCCACCCAGTTCTAACTAGGGTATATAGACAAAGTATTCCTACGGGTAGTGTATGCCCATGGGCAACTTGTCTTGGCACCCCCTTTTCCCACCATCAAACAAATAGTCAAACACCATAACAAAGGTGTTATGGGCCAGTGTCATGACACCTCCTAGCTCCATGTTATACCAGCCTCACCTCTCCCAGCTCCATCTTCTACCAGCCTCTCCTCTCCTAGCTCCATGTTATACCAGCCTCACCCCTCCCAGCTCCATGTTATACCAGCCTCACCCCTCCCAGCTCCATGTTATACCAGCCTCACCCCTCCCAGCTCCTTGTTATACCAGCCTCACCTCTCCCAGCTCCATCTTATACCAGCCTCACCTCTCCTAGCTCCATTTTATACCAGCCTCACCCCTCCCAGCTCCATGTTATACCAGCCTCAGCCCTCCCAGCTCCATCTTATACCAGCCTCAGCCCTCCCAGCTCCATCTTATACCAGCCTCAGCCCTCCCAGCTCCATGTTATATCAGCCTCAGCCCTCCCAGCTCCATCTTATACCAACCTCAGCCCTCCCAGCTCCATGTTATACCAACCTCAGCCCTCACAGCTCCATGTTATACCAACGTCACCCCTCCTAGCTCCATGCCATAGCATCCTCCTAGCTCCATGCCATACTAGCCTCCTAGCTTCGTGCCATACATGCCTCCTAGCTTCGTGCCAAACCTCCCAGCTAAGAGCCTCCCAGCTCTTAGTTCCATGCCATACCAGCCTGATAGCTCCATGCCATACCAGCCTCCCAGCGCCTAGCTCCGTGCCATACCAGCCTCACCCGCTGTGCCTCACACACCCATTCCTCAACCACTGGGTGCCATACAACAGGGAACTGACAGGAAGGAAGAAAGGAGAGGGTGCAGAGAGAGAGGGAAGAAAGGAGAGAAGCAGGGGGAAATACAGAGACCGAGAGAGATGGAGAGAGAAAGTGGATTCGCCAACTATCTACAAGTTCAATGAATTAAATTCCTGAGTGAAATTAAGTAACAATTGGAAGAAATTGACACAAGCTCTGACCTGCCGCCCACGTGTTTTTATAGTCAATTCATTAAATTGAGCTTTTGATGAAATTGATGTATTTTCTGGCTGTTGAACGGTAGTATATATATATATATTGTAATCAGTTTTTGTCCTTTCGCGACATAACAATGCAATTGAATTACATTTAGCACTAAACAATAACAATAACTCAGAGATGAATATACAGTACCAATGAAAAGCCCGGACACACCCAGCCACTCATTTGAATGGGTAGGTGTGTCCAATCCCCCGACCGGCACAGTACAGCTACCCTGGGGCGGCAGGGTAGCCTAGTGGTTAGTGTTGGACTAGTAACCGGAAGGTTGCAAGTTCAAACCCCCAAGCTGACAAGGTACAAATCTGTCGTTCTGCCCCCTGAACAGGCAGTTAACCCACTGTTCCTAGGCCGTCATTAATAATACGAATTTGTTCTTAACTGACTTGCCTAGTTAAATAAAGGTAAAATAAATAATAACATCCTCCAGTGTGTCCTCAACTAGACTGTGTAAAAGGTCTTTCATACACTCCACTGTATTTATGTGGATTTTGGGAACCCCTCTGATCCGAAGTGTGTTTCTGTGACTAGCTTTCCTGGTATTGTACTCGTTCTTCCAGATTTTCAATCACAATCTCAATTTCTTTCAACAGTGTGGTTTAGGCGGGTGTTCTTGTCCTCCAATGTTGATATCCTCTCTTCGGCATTTGTAACTTGGTTGTGGAGAGTGTCCACTTTTGTTTTCAGTGCGCTCACTGTATGTTGTATTTCAGCCACATCCTTGCCCTCTTTTGCAATTTTCTCTTTGATATTTTTGTTCATTTTGCGAATCTACTTTAGAACTGGGTCACCAGGCTGTTCTTCTCCACCATTTGTTGCTAGCAGCAGCTGCAGGTAGAGGCAACTTTTTCGTGTTTTTTTGTCAAGTGTCTGCTTTTGTGTGTTTCTAAGTCATTTTTTCCATGTAACCGATATCTTGGACAAGTAGTTAACAAAATGTGAAATTAGGCGTTGAATAATTGGGTTGTAGCTACACAGCCCCTTTAGTTAGCTGCTGCTCTTTGCAACATTGTCGCGGGAAGTCGACAGGTAGGCTATATTAAGTACAGGCTATGTGTAGCAAAGCAACCCCCCCCCCCCCCCCCCCCCCCTCTTCCTCGCTAATCCAATCTCACTTTTTCTCAATGCCCATTTTAAAGGCAAATTTAAAAGCCCTAATGCAATTTCAAAGCCTCTCTGACCGTCCTCTCACTTCACTGTTTGTGACTTGCAATTGAAGAAGAGTGGGAGAGAAGGGGTTGTAGGTGGAAGGAAGAGAGGGGGAAGTAGAGAGGGATGTAGGGGGAGGAAGAGAGGGGGAAGTAGAGAGGGATGTCGGGGGAGGAAGAGGGGAGGGACCAAGTGATTGAAAGGAAAGAAGAGGGCAAGGAGAGATGGAGAAAGTGATTAAAAGAAAGAGCGGGTGGGAGGGAATTAAAGATTTAGAAGGGAAGGGAGTGAGAGAGGGAATGATAGAGGGAGAGAGATTGTCTGAGTGTTTTCATCACAGGAGTGAAGTTGTGTCTGCTTGCATAAAACATGGAGCTGTCCTAACCACAGTGCTCAGTAGCACATATGCTCTGGCCATAGGTGATTTGTAGAGCAGCTATTCCAGGGCACCTTTGTGTGTGTGTGTGTGTGTGTCTTTTGAGAAAGTGTGTGTGTGTAAATGACTGTGTACGTTTGTGTGTGAGGGAGGATTGGGCAGAGGAGGCTGGGACGGGGAAGGGCCGTATTTCATCATCGGGATCACCGATTTTAAAACATTACATCTTATGCGCGTGGCTAGCCAGCACTACTGAGCAGAGCTGTTTGTGTGTGTGTGTGTGTCCATACGGGGGCTGGGGTAAAGGGTCTGGCCCCATAGGGTAGCCCAGCAATTCCACCTGCCTCAGCTAATCAAAAGCTTGGTGATTGGTTGATACGTTTAATTGAAACAGTTGTGTTAGTTTGGATTTGATCCACATTGAAAAACGCAGATCCAGGATTTTATTGTCCCTATGGTACCCCTGTGTCTCTCCCATCCTCACCCTCTGTCCTAGAGAGAAGGACATCCCTTAGTGAAAGCAGTTTACTTTAAGCTTGGCTTTCTCTACCCCTCTCTCGGTCTTATACAATACTTGCCCAGCCACTCACTCGGTCAATCCCAGGCCAAAACATGTCTAAAAATACTGGGGATGCTGCAGGACTGAAATGACTTTTTCCTTCCTCCTTGGAGCCAGGGCTCCACGCACGCTGGGCAATTTAAATGCTAATCTAGGGACTATTTACTGGCTATTAAGAGGTAATTGAGTCTTCATCCTCTGTGGCTCTCGCCATGCCGCGGGTTCAACAGAAAATATGTTTTTGTTTTGTTAGAGGGGTGAGATGAGAATTGTCGCTGTGTCCTTGTGTGTGGGAAGTTTTGCTAACACAGCATTGCTAGGAAATGTGTGTGGGTGTGTGTTTGCGTGCCAGTTAGTCAGTCAGTGCCAAAATGAGGACCCAATCATCACAAACTTGACCCCCGGTCCACCTTTTCCCCTTTCTCTTCTCTAGTCCAATCATGTCGGATGTGGTTAGCATAAAGATCAATCAGGATTGGCGGGAGCCTCCAGATTACTAGAAGATGACTCTGAGGCTTTTTGGACAGGAGGCTGATGTTGCTTTGTTAGCACAATGTTGTTGGGTGTAGCGCCCAGCAGAACCAACAAACTCTGAGTTTACATTAATCAATGCAACAGGGTGGAGAGCGGATAGGGGGAGGTGTGTGTGTGTGAGAAAGAGATGCTGCACACATTGGATAGAGGGATACAATGAGTGAATGTGTGATGGAGTTTTCATGAGTGTTAAGTGTGTATGATTTGCTTGTGTGTAGTTTGCAAAGTTGACTTAGTTTACGTAGATATGAGGGTTCTTGTCAGCAGCCACAGAGGAGGAATGCTGTTTGCTTGTTGAAGAGCCCTGCACCATGCTCACTCCTCAAGTGTGTGTGTGTGTGTGTGTTTGAAGTCCTGACGTGAGGAGAAGACAAAGAGGTGGCGTCTCGATTGAAGCTCAAGTTGCTTTCCACTGAAGGCATCATCCCAGACATCAAAGGTTCCTAGCCAAGCGCCTGCTACAGTAGCTGCATCGGCCCTGCACTCAGAATACAGAGTCTAGCCTAGCACACACCACACCACTCAGCATACAGTCTAACCTAGCACACACCACACCACTCAGCATACAGAGTTTAGCCTAGCACACACCTCAGCATACAGTCTAACCTAGCACACACCTCACCACTCAGCATACAGTCTAGCCTAGCGCACACCACACCACTCAGCATACAGAGCCTAGCCTAGCGCACACCACAACTCGGCATACAGAGTCTAGCCTAGTGCACACCACACCACTCAGCATACAGCGTCTAGCCTAGCCTAGCTCACGCCACACCTTACCACTCAGCATACAGAGCCTAGCCTAGCACACACCACAACTCAGCATACAGAGTCTAACCTAGCACACACCACACCACTCAGCATACAGAGTCTAACCTAGCACACACCACACCATACAGAGTCTAGCCTAGCACATACCACACCACACCTCACCACTCAGCATACAGAGCCTAGCCTAGCGCACACCTCACCACTCAGCATAGAGTCTAGCCTAGCACACACCTCACCACTCAGCATACAGAGTCTAACCTAGCACACACCACTCAGCATACAGAGTCTAACCTAGCGCACACCACACCACACAGCATACAGAGTCTAACCTAGCACACACCACACCATACAGAGTCTAGCCTAGCACATACCACACCACACCTCACCACTCAGCATACAGAGCCTAGCCTAGCGCACACCTCACCACTCAGCATAGAGTCTAGCCTAGCACACACCTCACCACTCAGCATACAGAGTCTAACCTAGCACACACCACTCAGCATACAGAGTCTAACCTAGCGCACACCACACCACACAGCATACAGAGTCTAACCTAGCACACACCACACAGCATACAGAGTCTAGCCTAGCACATACCACACCACACCTCATCACTCAGCATACAGAGTCTAGCCTAGCGTCCACCACACCTCACCACTCAGCATACAGAGTCTAGCCTAGCACACACCTCACCACTCAGCATACAGAGTCTAACCTAGCACACACCACACCTCAGCATACAGAGTCTAGCCTAGCCTAGCGCACACCACTCCTCACCACTCAGCGTACAGAGTCCAACCTAGCCTAGCACACACCTCCCCACTGAACATAGAGTCTAACCTAGCCTAGCACACATCTCACCACTCAGCATACACAGTCTAGCCTAGCACACACCTCAGCATACAGAGTCTAACCTAGCGTAGCGCACACCACACCACTCAGCATACAGTCTAACCTAGCACACACCACACCACACAGCATACAGAGTCTAGCCTAGCACATACCACACCACACCTCACCTCTCAGCATACAGAGCCTAGCCTAGCGCACACCTCACCCCTCAGCATAGAGTCTAGCCTAGCACACACCTCAGCATAGAGTCTAGCCTAGCACACACTTCACCACTCAGCATAGTCTAGCCTAGCACACACCACATCTCACTACACAGCATACAGTCTAGCCTAGCCTAGCACACACCACACCTCACCGCTCAGCATACAGAGAATAGCCTAGCCTAGCGCACACCACACCATTCCTCACCACACTGCCCCTCAACCCACCACACCACACTGCCCCTCAGCTCACCACACCACACTGCCCCTCAGCTCACCACACCACACTGCCCCTCAGCTCACCACACCACACTGCCCCTCAGCTCACCACACCGCACTGCCCCTCAGCTCGCCACACCACACTGCCCCTCACCTCGCCACACCACACTGCCCCTCACCTCGCCACACCACACTGCTCCTCACCTCGCCACACCACACTGCTCCTCACCTCGCCACACCACACTGCTCCTCACCTCGCCACACCACACTGCTCCTCACCTCGCCACACCACACTGCTCCTCACCTCGCCTCACGCGCTGCCCCTCGCCTCACGCGCTGCCCCTCGCCTCACCTCTCTGCCCCTCACCTAACCACGCTGCTCCTCACCTCGCCACACCGCGCTGCCCCTCACCACACTGCCCCTCACCTCAACACCCCTACTTGCTCACACATTAACTTTTCGAACACACACATTCTCTTTCAAACACACACGCTCAGCCAACTCTGAGTGCAAGAGATAAGCATGCATCGCCTCACAGCTTTCCTATAACAAGCCCCCCTATAGCCCTCCTGCCCTCCAACCCTCCCATCCTCCCCCAGGCTGTTCTTTTAATCCACTACCCAGTGAAAAGACCCAGTGCAGTTAATAGTCATGAATAGCAAGGTCAGCGCCAGGGGACGGCCAAACAAAGGATGAAGCTGCCGTCATTGAAGCACAGCAATTTAGAGGGTGTTAACTGTTAACCCAACATGACCACAGAGGGGGAAAACGCTTAGGATTGACCAGCGATTACCAATTATCCATTTAGCTGCCACGATAATGCTCAGCTCCACTAATCTCTATTGCCACTTCACCTGTCATGGTGGCATCGTTGTATCGTAACTGTCCTAAAGCTGGGTTGTGACGGGATTGAAATAAATGTCAGATTTTGACTCATGTATCAGTTGTTAGGGGCAACTTCAACTTGTTTGACCGCAACATTCTAACCTGTCTAAATGTTGTCTAACCTCGTAGTTATTTTTATTGGCTGTTTTGTTGACACTTGTTCTGTGTTTCTCATTGGCCAGGTATCGAGTGTCCGCGCGGCTCCAGGAACATGCCCGGCGGCATGCAGGTGGCTGAGCCCTTCAGCGACGAGGCCATGGCCTTCACCAAGGAGCTGGTACTACAGAGAGAGGTAAGCGCAACATTCATTTTGGCTCCAATTTCTTTGATTTCAGTGGTTTTACTTGCGACTGCATGTTTGGCTGGTTTTGCGGTCGGACATATTGGATCACATTCGACCTCCAGTTTCATTTTGTCTCCTGGCTTTCTTTAGTGTGGTTTTTGATGACTCTGGGTGTGTTTGTAAATTCACTCTGCAGTGCCAGAGTGTGCTCAGAGTGTGGTCTGGGCATTCGTAAATTCAGAGCGTTGTCAGATTGTCCCTTCGCAAATTCAGAACGTGTCTTTCTCTGAGGGTTCAGAGACTACACTGGACGTAGGGTTGATTCGAGCGTTCTGACCTCACAACGGCAGTCAAGCATCCAAGCTAACATTGACTAGCTTGCTAGATTCTTCTGGACACAAATGAGAGAACACCTCACTCTGACCATTTTACTCACCATAGTAGAGCTGGTTTGGCTGTTTTCATGTTCATGTTTTCATGTTATTTAGAGTTGGTGATTCTAACTGTGCTGCTGGCAACAAATTAATTACGCTTTTTTGCCGACGTTTACTGACACCGGCCATATTCAACGGGTGTTTAACGTTTGTAAATTCATCAGTTAGTTGTTCTGCGCTTTAGCACACTCGGACGAGTGCTCTGAAATTGGAGTTGATAACCAGAGTGAATTTATGAACGCACCCTCTGAGTTGCGTGGAAGGTCAACAATTTTGGATCATGTTTGACCTCCATTTAGGTTAATCTATGGAACTCTGGTGCCTAGTTTCCCTTGGTGAATGCCATTCTAAATTGATGTTAGGAGTTGTTTGTGTTAACTGTGAACCGAGGCCTAGTCTTCCCTCCCCTCATGTCCTTCTGCCAGACATCCTTTTCTGACGGGCCATGGAGAGATGATTCGGTCCTCCACTCCATCAATTGACCAAATCCATAGAACGTCTCAGTTGAATAATGGTAGAGCAGAAAGAAGGGGAGACGGTGAGGACAGGCGAAAATTTAGCCTCCTCAAAACCACTCTCTCTGAAACCCAAAACCTTTCATTGGCCGACTTCCCAACCCCTTTCATACTCTCTGGCAAATGTGGCATTGTCGCACCCTCCCTCCAGATACTCCCTTTTACAAACTGATTCAAGGTCAGTTTTGTATCTCCCCACTAACAATTAAGGGTATAATTTGGCACGGGTAAGCTGATCCTAGATCCTAACGTTTATTGACATGTTAAACAGAAAGCTGCTGAATTAACTGGAGCCCATTGAAGCTAGCTCTGAATCCATGGACAGCTAGCCTACTGTAACTCTCCTCTCCGTTGGCCGTTGGACCCGGTTGAAGGGCTCTGCGGGGGCATGCGTATCCCATGCTCCTTTGAGCCCCTCTAATTGTCATGGAAATGTGGCTTTGAGGCCAAATGTTTTGGCTGGTGTTGAGCTAGAAGGCTAGCCTGTGTAGGATGAGCTGAGCTAGCCAGATTTCTGCACTAGATTCCCAACTGAAAGCTTTGGAAGTGGAATTGAGGTTAGCAGGAGTATTAGTGATGGGGGCACAGTCGGACTCAGACCGCTCTGGCTGACAGGAACACACATACATAACACCCACACATACATCCACACATACACACACACACACACACACATGCATAACACCCACACAAACATACACACACAATATTATACTCAACACAATATAATAATAAGTAATATATGCCATTTAGCTTTTATTGAAAGCGACTTAAAAAATAAACTTATTTTTTAAATGTATTCTTTATTTAAACAAAATCTTATTTACAATGACGGCCTACCAAAAGGCCTCCTACGGGGGCCTGGAATAACTTTTTTAAATAAATAAATACAATATAAATGTAGGACAAAACACACATCACAACAAGAGCGACACAACACTACATAAAGAGAGACCTAAGACAACATAACAGGGCGGTAGAGACAACAATACTTCACATAAAGCAGCAACAAATGTCAGTAAGAGTGTCCATGATTGAGTCTTTGCATGAAGAGATTGAGATAAAACTGTCCAGTTTGAGTGTTTGTTGCAGCTCGTTCCAATTGCTAGCTGCAGCGAACTGAAAAGAAGAGCGACCCATGGATGTGTGTGCTTTGGGGACCTGCAGAACGGGTGTTGTATGTGGAGGATGAGGGCTGCAGTAGATATCTCAGATAGGGGGGGAGTGAGACCTAACAGGGTTTTATAAATAAGCATCTACCAGTGGGTCTTGCGATGGGTATACAGAGATGCCCAGTTTACAGAGGAGTATAGAGTGCAGTGATGTGTCCTATAAGGAGCATGCATGGCGAATCTGATGGCTGAATGGTAAAGAACATCTAGCCGCTCGAGAGCTCCCTTACCTGCCGATCTATAAATTATGTCTCCGTTATCTAGTAGGATGCTCATCTGAATCGGGGTTAGTTTGGCAGCTAGGGTGAAAGAGGAGCGATTACGATAGAGGAAACCAAGTCTAGATTTGTTTTTAGCCTGCAGATTTGATATGTGCTGAGAGAAGGACAGTGTACAGTCTATCCATACTCCCAAGTACTTGTATGAGGTGACTACCTCAAACTCTAAACCCTCAGAGGTAGTAATAACACCTGTGGGAAGAGGGTTATTCTTCTTACCAAACCACATGACCTTTGTTTTGGAGGTGTTCCGAACAAGGCTAAGGGTAGAGAAAGCTTGTTGCACACTAAGAAAGCTTTGTTGTAGAGCATTTAACACAAAATCCGGAGGGGCCAGCTGAGTATAAGACTGTCATCTGCATATAAATGGATGAGAGAGCTTCCTACTGCCTGAGCTATGTTGTTGATGCAAATTGAGAAGAGCGTGGGGCCTAGAATTGAGCCTTGGGGTACTCCCTTGGTGTCAGACAGTGGCTGAGACAGCAGATGTTCTGACTTTATAAACTGCACTCTTTGAGAAAGGTAGTTAGCAAGCCAAAGACCCCTCAGAGACACCAATACTCCTTAGCTGGCCAACGCAAATTAAATGGTTACTGTATCAAAAGTTTTGGCCAAGTCAATAAAAATAGCAGCACAATATTGCTTAGAATCAAGGGCAATGAGGACCTTTTAAGGTTGCAGTGACACATCTATAACCTGAGCAGAAACCAGATTGCATACCAGAGAGAATACTATAGACATCAAGAAAGCCAGCCAGTTGATTATTAACAAGTTTTTCCAACACTTTTATAGTCAGGGCAAAATAGAAATAGGCCTATCACTGTTAGGATCAGCTTGATCTCCCCTTTAAATAAAGGACGAACCGTGGCTGCCTTCCAAGCAATGGAACCTCCCCAGAAAGGAGAGACGGGTTAAAACGGTCGGATATAGGCTTGGTGGTGATAGGGGCAGCAACCTTAAAGATGAAAGGGTCTAAACCATCTCACCCAGATGTGTTTTTGGGGTCAAGTTTCAGGAGCTTGACCCCTAAAGATCTGTCTTGCTGAAAAAGGTTATAACCAGAAAGGTTAACATCAGTATTCAAAACACTCTTCCTTAACCATGTCTCAGTAATGAACAACACATCTGGATTGGAGCTGTGAACCCACACTTTCAATGGATCTTTTTTAGGTCATAAGCTTCTAGTGTTGACATGCAGAAAACCCAAGCTTTTACGAGAGCAGAAATCAGTGAAGCAGATATCAGAGCACAAGTCAGAATTGCGGCAAGCAGCAGTAGGTGGGCCGGGGTGTACATGCACATCAAGGCACGGCATAGTACAGGGAGAGCTCTGCCTGAGCTGACATTTGAATGTGCATCAGATGGTAACAAGATCAAATTGTACAGCAATTTCATCAGGTAATATGAATACAAAGCCGGCGAGAGGTGGTTAGAATAGGATGGGAGGCCAAAAGTCTGTGTAACCAATAGAGAGTCCCTAGTGTGGGAACAAACAGTCTGTCCCACGGTTGGGTAGAGAAAGTTTGTAGTCAACAAAATATGCAGGAGTCACGAGGCAAATGGCAAAATGTACAAGAAAATATATAAAGTGACTTGGGGTCAGAGTAATGTTCAGAGTAATTCGCCCCAACAGTGCGTGAGTGCTGGAGGTGAGCGAAAGCTCGGGAGAGAGGGGTGAGTGTGGTGGAGGTACCTGTACAAGACAAGGGGAGACAGGCCAGGGAGAGAGGGGTGAGTGTGGTGGAGGTACCTGTACCAGACATGGGGAGACAGGCCAGGGAGAGAGGGGTGAGTGTGGTGGGGGTACCTGTACCAGACGGGGAGACAGACCAGGACAGACGGTGAACAGAGAGGGGTGAGTGTGATGGAGGTACCTGTACCAGACGGGGAGACAGGCCAGGGCAGATGGGGAACAGAGAGGGGTGAGTGTGATGGAGGTACCTGTACCAGTCAGGGGGAGACAGGCCAGGGCAGACGGTGAACAGAGAGGGGTGAGTGTGGTGGGGGTACCTGTACCAGACATGGTGAGACAGGCCAGGGCAGATGGGGAACAGAGAGGGGTGAGTGTGATGGAGGTACCTGTACCAGTCAGGGGGAGACAGGCCAGGGCAGACGGTGAACAGAGAGGGGTGAGTGTGATGGAGGTACCTGTACCAGACATGGTGAGACAGGCCAGGGCAGACGGTGAACAGAGAGGGGTGAGTGTGATGGAGGTACCTGTACCAGACAGGGGGAGACAGACCAGGGCAGTCGGTGAACAGAGAGGGGTGAGTGTGGTGGAGGTACCTGTACCAGACGGGGAGACAGATCAGGGCAGATGGGGAACAGAGAGGGGTGAGTGTGATGGAGGTACCTGTACCAGACAGGGGGAGACAGGCCAGGGCAGACGGTGAACAGAGAGGGGTGAGTGTGATGGGGGTACCTATACCAGACAGGGGGAGACAGGCCAGGGCAGACGGTGAACAGAGAGGGGTGAGTGTGATGGAGGTACCTGTACCAGACAGGGGGAGACAGACCAGGGCAGACGGTGAACAGAGAGGGGTGAGTGTGATGGAGGTACCTGTACCAGACAGGGGGAGACAGGCCAGGGCAGACGATGAACAGAGAGAGGGGTGAGTGTGGTGGGGGTACCTATAACAGACAGGGGGAGACAGGCCAGGGCAGACGGTGAACAGAGAGAGGGGTGAGTGTGGTGGAGGTACCTGTACCAGACAGGGGGAGACAGACCAGGGCAGGCGGTGAACAGAGAGGGGTGAGTGTGGTGGAGGTACCTGTACCAGACAGGGGGAGACAGGCCAGGGCAGACGGTGAACAGAGAGAGGGGTGAGTGTGGTGGAGGTACCTGTACCAGACAGGGGGAGACAGACCAGGGCAGGCGGTGAACAGAGAGGGGTGAGTGTGGTGGAGGTACCTGTACCAGACAGGGGGAGACAGGCCAGGGCAGACGGTGAACAGAGAGGGGTGAGTGTGGTGGAGGTACCTGTACCAGACAGGGGGAGACAGACCAGGGCAGACGGTGAACAGAGAGGGGTGAGTGTGGTGGAGGTACCTGTACCAGACAGGGGGAGACAGGCCAGGGCAGACGGTGAACAGAGAGAGGGGTGAGTGTGGTGGGGGTACCTATACCAGACAGGGGGAGACAGGCCAGGGCAGACGGTGAACAGAGAGGGGTGAGTGTGGTGGAGGTACCTGTACCAGACAGGGGGAGACAGGCCAGGGCAGGCGGTGAACAAATCGCCAGGTGGAATCCAAGCAGCAGTGTAACAGGTAACAGGACTAGGTGTCCCACCCACTGGGGAGATGCTTTTATTTCTGGAGTCAGGTTTCTAGTAGAAAAATAGAAATAGTCTTTGAACTGCAGGTGGGGGCTTCAGAGGATCTGTGAATACATTTTACATATTGGTGGCCCCGGGAATCGAACCCATAACCCTGGCGGTGGAAGCACCATCCTCCACCAAGTGAGCCATGAAGGACTACAGTCATACCCATGTTGGCTCGGTCACGCACACCCTCAGAAACACACAATTGTCTTCCTTCTCTCACACGACATGCAAGTCCCTCTTGCCCTCTCTCGTCCGTGTGAGTTAGCATGCTTAGGAGAGACTGCTGCTTGCTGCCTTAAGCTACTGGCTGTGGCAAATGCACTCTTAACACTGCCCAAGCTAATTGTACAGAGGGAGGGAGGGATAGATGGAGAAAGAGGGGGAGGGAGAGAGGGAGGTAAAGGGAGGGAGTAGGGTCAGGGAGAGGTTGAGAGGGAAAGAGAAACAGTGGGGAGAAAAATCCTGTTATCACACTGTCCATCTCTCCATTCCCCAGGTTGAAAATGAGGGCCTTAGTCGAAGTGGCCCGATTACATTTTTTTCCTCCCCAATCCTCCCAGTGTCACTGCGTTTTAAGACTGCCGCTCCGCTCCAATGGATGTGAATGGAGCCCAGGTGAACTCCTTTTAGGACGTTTTCTGACTGAGTGCAGATTTCTTTTTCATTTAGTGAATAATGTTTGATTGAAGCTGCTCTCCAAGTGGTCCACTTTTTAGTGAATGGGGTTTCAATTTGAGTTTAGAGGGAATTCTCCATAGGCATTTCCACCAATGTGTTTGTATTTTTCGGAATCAGACTGTCAATACCGGTAATTTGCAGTCTTAGCAGGGGTATTCGACTTCAAGGCCTCGCGTGTGCCGAACCGACGCCACATGAAACATCATTCCCTCTCCTCTGCCCCTTCTCTTACTTCCCCCTCCTCCTTTCGCCTCCTCTCTCCCCTTTCCTCCTTTGAGGAATGCTGTGTTAGTGCAGTCTTGACGGGTCGGCTGGTATGTTGGGGTGTCATCACGCTCTTCAATGTTCTGTCTCTAAAGCACTACGGCGATGGCGTCTTCATTTCTCCTGATCCAAACGCTCATAATTAAAGTGGCCCGGGTTGAGAGAAGACGCCATGATTTCTGACACTATTTTTAAATCTCTCTCTTGCTCTCTACATCTTGGTGTCTACCGCTCGCTCTCTCGCTCTTCCTCCGCCTTTCTTTTTTCTCTTTGTCTCTCTCTCCTGCTTCTTGCTCTGTCTTGGTCTCTCTCTCTCTCCCTCCCTCCCTCTCTCATCTCTCTGTGTGCAGTCTTAATCTCTGACTGACACTCGCTCCCTCTTCCCATGCGTACTTCTTGGCAGTATTTCAAGGCAAAGGCATTTAGAAACAGCCCAAATAAGTTCCTCTTTTGATGTTTCCTCCTAGAACCCATATGTCTCCTGAGGTATATCGTCGGCAAACATTTTTAATGTTCATTTTCCATCTTTCTCTATTTCACGCCAAGGAGGGTTTTTGTTCATGAATTGTTTGTGTGTGGTAATAGATATGACTTGTATTGCGTGGAGAGGAACATGGGCTGTGGGGAAACCATGGATCAGAGGAGTAGGAAATGGAAGGAAAGAGGGAGATGGAAGTGTGAGAAGTGATATGCTGTAGGGCCTGACTGCAACAGAGTATTCTCTGCTCCATCCCTCCATCACAACTGTCTGTGATAGACAGAATGAGAAAGAACAATAAAACTGAGGGAAGTGGGATTTAAAGAGGGCTGGTCTGAGACTGTCAATACCGGCGTGGGGCGTGGCTCTGACCTTGTGTGCTGGTCCCACTAAGGTCCCTTTCTTCCCACCCACCATGTCACGGCTTTAATCACCAAACACCCAACGCTTCAGTTCACTTAGTGAGACCGTCAAACAGAAATGGACTGACTGATGGACGGACACACATTCATTGGCCTCTGACCTTTCTCAGTCTATCCATCCCTCTTATTCTTTCTCTCTGTCTGTCTTTTTAAATTCCAACTTGGTCTTTCATTCACTTGATCGATTCCCGCCACATGCTATTTCTCCTCTCCTCCTCTCTGCCTCTTTCTCCCTCCCTGCCTCTCTCCCTGCCTCTCTGCCCCTCTCTGCCCCTCTCTGCCCCTCTCTGCCCCTCTCTGCCCCTCTCTGCCCCTCTCCCCCTCTCTCTGCCCCTCTCTCCCTCTCTGCTTCTCTCCTCATGTACAGTGTCTTCAAAGTATTCACATCCCTTGACTTTTTCCACAGTTACAGCCTGAATTTAAAATGGATTAAATGGGGATGTCACTGATCTACACACAATAGCCCAGAATGTCAAGTGGAATGATGTTTTTGGAAATGTTTACAAATTAATAGAAAATGAAAAGCTGAAGTATCTTGAGCCAATAAGTTATTCAACCATTTTGTTGTTGTAAGCCTAAATAAGTTCAGGAGTAGAAATGTGCTTTAAACTTCTTAAGGATCAAATCCCTTTAACGGGATCGATTTGACAACATCCGGTGAAATGGCAGAGCGCCAAATTCAAATTAAATTATTATAAATATTTAACTTTCATGAAATCAAAAGTGGAAAACATAAAAATAAAGCTTAACTTCTTGTTAATCCAGCCACCATGCCAGATTTCAAAAATGCTTTATGGCGAAAGCAAACCATGCGATTATCTGAGGACAGCACCCCGTGGACAAGTGCATGACAAACATTTTTCAACCAGGGAGGTGCGACACGAAAGTCAGAAATAATGATATAATTCATGCCTTACCTTTGAAGATCATCTTCTGTTGGCACTCCAATATGTTCCATAAACATCACAAATGTTCCTTTTCTTCGATAAACTCCTTCTTTATACCCACAAAATGTCAATTTATTTGGTGAGTTTTATTCAGAAAAACACAGGTTCCAACTCGCCCAACATGACTACAAATGATCTAATAAGTTACCAGTAAACTTGGTCCAAACATTTCAAAGAACTTTCCTAATCCATCCTTAGGTATCCTAAAATGTAAATAATCGATACAATTTAAGAAGAAATATACTGTGTTCAATAGCGGATAAAATCAAAGTGGAGCGAGCTCCAGGTCGCGTGCCCCAAACAAGAGTACACATGGCTTGACACTCAGAAAGGAAAGTGCTACTTCTTAATTTCTCAAAAGAAAAACATAAACCAATTTCTAAAGACTGTTGACATCTAGTGGAAATCATATTTCCTTTAAAAAGGGATTGCCATAGAAAACAGATTGAGCTCAAAAATGTTTTTTCCTGGATGGATTGTGCTCGGGGTTTTGCCTGCCAAATCAGTTCTGTTATACTCACAGACATTATTCAAAGATTTTTAGAAACTTGAGTGTTTTCTATCCAAATCTACAAATAATATGCATATCATAGCTTCTGGGCCTGAGTAGCAGGCAGTTTACTTTGGGCACGCTTTTCATCCGGACGTCAAAATACCACCCCCTATCCCAAATAAGTTTTAACAAGTCACATACGTTGCATGGACTCACTGCGTGCAATAATAGTGTTTAACATGATTTTTAAATGACTACCCCATCTTTGTACCCCACACATACAATTATCTGTAAGTTCCCTCAATCAAGCAGTGAATTTCACACACAGATTCAACCACAAAGACCAGGAAGGTTTTCCAATGAATCGCAAAGAAGGGCAGTAGATGCAGACATTGAATATCCCTTTGAGTATGGTGAAGTTATTAATTACACGTTGGATGGTGTATCAATACACCCATTCAGGAAACAGGCGCCCTTCCTAACTCAGCGGCCAGAGAGGAAGGAAACTGCTCAGGGATTTCTCCACAACTAGCATAAATGACAGCATGAAAAGATGGAAGCCTGTACAGAATAAAAATATCCTGATGGCATTAAAGTAATACTGCAAAAAATGTGGGAAAGAAATGTACTTTTTTGTCATGAATACAAAGCATTACATTTGGGGCAAATCCAACACATCACTGAGTACCACTCTTCACATTATCAAGCATGGTGGTGGCTGGATCATGTTTTGGGTATGCTTGTCATCGGCAAGGACTAGGGAGTTGTTGTTGATAAAAATAAACGAAATAGAGCTAAGCACAGGCAAAATTCTAGAGGGAAACTTGGTTGTCTGCTTTCCAACAGACACTGGGAGACAAATTCACTAAAACACAAAGCCAAACTGGAGTTGCTTACCAAGATGACATTGAATGTTCCTGAGTGGCCTAGTTACAGTTTTGACTTAAATCGGCTTGAAAATCTATGGCAAGACTTAAATGACTGCCTAGCAATGATCAACAACCAATTTGACAGAGTTTGAAGAATTTTTTAAAAGAATAATGGGCAAAAATAGCTCTTAGAGACACTAAGATTTATTTTCCATATATATATATATATATATATATATATATATATATATATATATATATATATATATATATATATATATATATATATATATATATATATATATATATATATATATATATTTTATCTTTTAATTTTTCTTCCTCTGACATCACAGTATTTTGTGTAGATCGTTGTCAAAAAATGACATTGAAATCCATTTTAATCCCACTTTGTAACGTGGGCAAAGTCAAGGTGTGTAAAGGTACTGTATGTGTGGACAGTTGATTTTATCACTGCAGTATCTAGTAGGCTATACAGTATCAGAGCTGAATGAAGTCATCCCAGACACATCAGGTCACTCTGTCTCTCCCTGGCACCTCTCTGACCCTTTCTGTTCTCATGTCCACCATTGGTCAGTGACAACACTGTACCCAGTCATGTGTTAAAGTTAGAGAGTTAGGGGGGGGGGGGGGGGGGGGGGGGCTGTCCACCCTTTCTGTGGAAGTTTGAAAGAAATTGCAGTATTGGAAATGGTACCTTTACCTGCAGCATTATGAACCACCTGCCCAACCCTATAATTTATCCAAGCCAGCCACCGCAGGTTGATGGCACCTTCATTGGGGAGGATGAGCTCGTGGTAATGAGTGGAATTGGTGGAATGGTATCAAACACATTGAACACATGGTTCCCAGGTGTTTGATGCCATTCAGTTGAATCTGTTCCACATTTATTATGAGTCGTCCTCCCTTCAGCAACCTCCTGTGAAGCCAGCCTGTATGAGAATCACCCACTATATGCATTTGGAGGTGGCTAGGCCTGTTTAACATTCTCCTGCTCACCAGGTTCTGGGTGAGAAAGTGCATCCTTCATGTGTTTTGAGCCTTTTAATGTCTATTTTGCCTCTCACTCCAAGACCATATTGGATTTCTCCTTCGTCTGGCGCTTTGCATTGATTTCCGTTCACGTCTGAATTATTTGGCGTGAGTCAGATTACACAAGTGCCGCGCTTCCATCTCTCATCCCTCTCTCCTCCTCCCGTCTCTCTTCTCCCTCTATCTAGCGCTTCCATCTCTCTCTCCTCCTCCCGTCTCCCTCTATCTAGCGCTTCCATCTCTCATCCCTCTCTCCTCCTCCCGTCTCCCTTCTCCCTCTATCTAGCGGTTCCATCTCTCATCCCTCTCTCCTCCTCCCGTCTCCCTCTCTATCTAGTGCTTCCATCTCTCATCTCTCTCTCCTCCTCCCGTCTCCCTCTCTCTATCTAGCGCTTCCATCTCTCATCCCTCTCTCCTCCTCCCGTCTCCCTCTCTCTATCTAGCGCTTTCCACATCTCTGTGTGTACATTCATGTGTTCATTTGTATGCACAGCCAGGTCTCGGTGAGCTGACATGCTTGTGTCGATAGACAGTGCATTCAGAAATTCTATTCAGACCCCTCGACTTTTCCACATTTTGTTACGTTACAGCCTTATTCTAAAATGGGTTAAATAGTCCCCCGCCCCCCATCAACCTACACACAATACCCTATAATGACAAAGAAAAAACTGTTTTATAGACATTTTTTACAAATGTATTAAAAATAACCATATCACATTTACATAAGTATTCAGACCCTTTACTCAGTACTTTGTTGAAGCACCTTTGGCAGCGATTACAGCCTTGTCTTCTTGGGTATGACACTACAAGCTTGGCACACCTGTATTTGGGGAGTTTCTCCCATTCTTCTCTGCAGATCCTCTCAAGCTCTGTCAGGTTGGATGGGGAGCATCGCTGCACAGCTATTTTCAGGTCTCTCCAGAGATGTTAGATCGGGTTCAAGTCTTGGCTCTGGCTGGGCCACTCAAAGACATTCAGAGACTTGTCCCGAAGCCACGTTGTCTTGGCTGTGTGCTTAGGGTCATTGTCCTGTTGGAAGGTGAACCTTCGCCCATGTCTGAGGTCCTAAGCACTCTTGAGTAGGTTTTCATCAAGAATCTCTCGTTACTTTGCTCCATTCATCTTTGGCCCGATCATGACTAGACTAGTCTTCCAGTCCCTGCTGCTGAAAAACATCCCTCCACAGCATGATGCTGCCACCACCATGCTTCACTGTAGGGATGTTGCCATGTTTCCACCAGACGTGACGCTTGGCATTCAGGTCAAAGAGTTCTATCTTGGTTTCATCAGAACAGATAATCTTGTTTCTCATGATCTGAGAGTCCTTTAGAAGCCTTTTGGCAAACTCCAAGTGGGCTGTCATGTGCGTTTTACTGAGGAGTGGCTTCCGTCTGGTCACTCTACCATAAAAGGCTGATTGGTGGAGTGCTGCAGCGATGGTTTTCCTTCTGGAAGGTTCTCCCTTCTCCACAGAGGAACTCTGGAGCTCTGTCAGAGTGACCATCGGGTTCTTGGTCATCTCCCTGACCAAGGCCATTCTCCCCCGTTTTGCCGGGCGGCCAGCTCTAGGAAGAGTCTTGGTTTTTCCAAACTTCTTCCATTTAATAATGATGGAGGCCACTGAGTTCTTTGGGACTCCAATCAAGTTGTAGAAACATCTCAAGGATGGTCAATGGAAACAGGATGCACCTGAGCTCAATTTCGAATCTCATAGCAAAGGGTCTGAATACTTAATAATGCTATTTCTCCTTTTTTATTTGTAATACATTTGCCAAAATATCAAACCTGTTTTCACTATGTCAGTATGGGGTATTGTGTGTAGATTGTTGAGTTACTTTTTAAAATGTAATCCATTATAGATTAGGGCTGTAAAGTATCAAAATGTGAAAAAGTCGAGCTCTTAATACTTTCCGTAGGCACTGTAGCGTGTGTGTGTGTGTGTAGTTAAATAATAGATGGTGTGTTTTATAGGCCAGACAGACTTGGGGACACTGAGAATTCTCCCCCTGGGGACAGTTTGTTTGTAGGGTCTTTAAAGCATTAAACCACCAAAACTATTCTCAATATCATTTCCTTATATGATTTATATAGAATACATGGATGTCTTCTTCCATCCACTACTTTTATTCAGAACTGTTTTACTTTAGTCGTATTTACATGCATCTCATGCCAATATGGTTTATTGAATTAAATTCAAGCACCGGAACATTGCCTCTGCAATAGGCGACAACCTAACCATGAACGCACCCGGTTCCCTTACCTAGTGCCAGTGTGTGAGAGATGGCGTTATCCGTGGCCCTCTTTAATAGTAGTGACTTATAGGATGGAGGAGACAGGAATGTCCCCCATAAACTCCTCTACGCCACGGCAGAGAGATGGAGGAGACAGGAATGTCCCCCATAAACTCCTCTACGCCACGGCAGAGAGATGGAGGAGACAGGAATGTCCCCCATAAACTCCTCTACGCCACGGCAGAGAGATGGAGGAGACAGGAATGTCCCCCATAAACTCCTCTACGCCACGGCAGAGAGATGGAGGAGACAGGAATGTCCCCCATAAACTCCTCTACGCCACGGCAGAGAGATGGAGGAGACAGGAATGTCCCCCATAAACTCCTCTACACCACGGCAGAGAGATGGAGGAGACAGGAATGTCCCCCATAAACTCCTCTACGCCACGGCAGAGAGATGGAGGAGACAGGAATGTCCCCCATAAACTCCTCTACGCCACGGCAGAGAGATGGAGGAGACAGGAATGTCCCCCATAAACTCCTCTACGCCACGGCAGAGAGATGGAGGAGACAGGAATGTCCCCCATAAACTCCTCTACGCCACGGCAGAGAGATGGAGGAGACAGGAATGTCCCCCATAAACTCCTCTACGCCACGGCAGAGAGATGGAGGAGACAGGAATGTCCCCCATAAACTCCTCTACGCCACGGCAGAGAGATGGAGGAGACAGGAATGTCCCCCATAAACTCCTCTATGCCACGGCAGAGAGATGGAGGAGACAGGAATGTCCCCCATAAACTCCTCTACGCCACGGCAGAGAGATGGGAGGAGACAGGAATGTCCCCCATAAACTCCTCTATGCCACGGCAGAGAGATAGAGGGAACGAGAAAGAGGTATGTGCTTTATCATCCCCAGACGTTTCTGAGCGTGACCTTTATGAGCGTGACCTTGTGTGTGTGAAGAAAACGCTGATAAGCTCTGGCTAACAACTTCACCATCCATTCTGATGAGCCCCACGGTACTCCATACACCCTGGTTCTATGTAGACACACACACACACACCCACACACACACACACACACACACACACACACACACACACACACACAGAGTCACCTATGTGCTTGAGAATGTAAAATGTATGCTCTCATGCCTGTAAGTCGCTTTGGATAAAAGCGTCTGCTAAAAGGCATACTGTATATACATTAGATGGAAGTGGAGCAGCCATTTTGATCGTGATAGATCAGGGTTGTGTGTGTTGCGTGCTCGTTGATGTGAATAGACAGCCTATAATTAGCTAGATTAGCTCTGCTCCATGACCTTTCATGAGTTATGATGTGTTATGACTGGTCACGCTGTTCTTACCTCCACACACACACACAGTGGTGGGACAGGGAGGGTGTGTGTGTCTATCCCCTACTGTGAGTCTGGACCCGGCGGGCGGTGCTGTTATGCTAAAGGGACTAGCTGTAGCTGTAGCATCTTAATATGTCTTACCCTTCATGTCAAGGGCACTGCACCATGAAAGACCTCAGTGACGTGAATAATACATGTTCTGTGGTGCAGGTAGATCTCTCTATCTCTCTCTGCTTCTCTCTGCTTCTCTCTATCACTATATCACTCTATCTCTCTCTGCTTCTCTCTGCTTCTCTCTATCACTATATCACTCTATCGCTCTCTGCTTCTCTCTATCGCTCTCTGCTTCTCTCTATCGCTCTCTGCTTCTCTCTATCTCTCTCTGCTTCTCTCTGCTTCTCTCTATCACTATATCACTCTATCTCTCTCTGCTTCTCTCTGCTTCTCTCTATCACTATATCACTCTATCGCTCTCTGCTTCTCTCTATCGCTCTCTGCTTCTCTCTATCGCTCTCTGCTTCTCTCTATCTCTCTCTGCTTCTCTCTGCTTCTCTCTATCACTATATCACTCTATCTCTCTCTGCTTCTCTCTGCTTCTCTCTATCACTATATCACTCTATCGCTCTCTGCTTCTCTCTATCGCTCTCTGCTTCTCTCTATCGCTCTCTGCTTCTCTCTATCGCTCTCTGCTTCTCTCTGCTTCTCTCTATCACTATATCACTCTATCGCTCTCTGCTTCTCTCTCTGCTTCTTTCTATCGCTCTCTGCTTCTCTCTCTGCTTCTCTCTATCGCTCTCTGCTTCTCTCTATCGCTCTCTGCTTCTCTCTATCGCTCTCTGCTTCTCTCTCTGCTTCTCTCTATCTCTCTCTGCTTCTCTCTATCGCTCTCTGCTTCTCTCTCTGCTTCTCTCTATCGCTCTCTGCTTCTCTCTATCGCTCTCTGCTTCTCTCTGCTTCTCTCTATCACTATATCACTCTATCTCTCTCTGCTTCTCTCTATCGCTCTCTGCTTCTCTCTGCTTCTCTCTGCTTCTCTCTATCGCTCTCTGCTTCTCTCTATCGCTCTCTGCTTCTCTCTATCGCTCTCTGCTTCTCTCTCTCTCTATGCTTCTCTCTATCGCTCTCTGCTTCTCTCTATCGCTCTCTGCTTCTCTCTATCGCTCTCTGCTTCTCTCTGCTTCTCTCTGCTTCTCTCTATCACTATATCACTCTATCTCTCTCTGCTTCTCTCTATCTCTCTCTGCTTCTCTCTATCGCTCTCTGCTTCTCTCTATCTCTCTCTGCTTCTCTCTATCGCTCTCTGCTTCTCTCTATCGCTCTCTGCTTCTCTCTATCGCTCTCTGCTTCTCTCTGCTTCTCTCTATCACTATATCACTCTATCTCTCTCTGCTTCTCTCTATCGCTCTCTGCTTCTCTCTATCGCTCTCTGCTTCTCTCTATCGCTCTCTGCTTCTCTCTATCGCTCTCTGCTTCTCTCTATCGCTCTCTGCTTCTCTCTATCGCTCTCTGCTTCTCTCTATCGCTCTCTGCTTCTCTCTATCGCTCTCTGCTTCTCTCTATCGCTCTCTGCATCGCTCTCTGCTTCTCTCTGCTTCTCTCTATCGCTCTCTGCTTCTCTCTATCGCTCTCTGCTTCTCTCTATCGCTCTCTGCTTCTCTCTATCGCTCTCTGCTTCTCTCTATCGCTCTCTGCTTCTCTCTATCGCTCTCTGCTTCTCTATCGCTCTCTGCTTCTCTCTATCGCTCTCTGCTTCTCTCTATCGCTCTCTGCTTCTCTCTATCGCTCTCTGCTTCTCTCTATCGCTCTCTGCATCGCTCTCTGCTTCTCTCTGCTTCTCTCTATCGCTCTCTGCTTCTCTCTATCGCTCTCTGCTTCTCTCTATCGCTCTCTGCTTCTCTCTATCGCTCTCTGCTTCTCTCTATCGCTCTCTGCTTCTCTCTATCGCTCTCTGCTTCTCTCTATCGCTCTCTGCTTCTCTCTATCGCTCTCTGCTTCTCTCTATCGCTCTCTGCTTCTCTCTATCGCTCTCTGCTTCTCTCTATCGCTCTCTGCTTCTCTCTATCGCTCTCTGCTTCTCTCTATCGCTCTCTGCTTCTCTCTATCGCTCTCTGCTTCTCTCTATCGCTCTCTGCTTCTCTCTATCGCTCTCTGCTTCTCTCTATCGCTCTCTGCTTCTCTCTATCGCTCTCTGCTTCTCTCTATCGCTCTCTGCTTCTCTCTATCACTCTCTGCATCGCTCTCTGCTTCTCTCTGCTTCTCTATCGCTCTCTGCTTCTCTATCGCTCTCTGCTTCTCTCTATCGCTCTCTGCTTCTCTCTATCGCTCTCTGCTTCTCTTTATCGCTCTCTGCTTCTCTCTATCTCTCTATCGCTCTCTGCTTCTCACTCTATCTCTCTATCTCTCTATCGCTCTCTGCTTCTCACTCTATCTCTCTATCGCTCTCTGCTTCTCACTCTATCTCTCTATCGCTCTCTGCTTCTCTATCGCTCTCTGCTTCTCTCTCTCACTCTATCGCTCTCTGCTTCTCTCTCTATCACTATCGCTCTCTGCTTCTATCACTCTATCGTTCTCTGCTTCTCTGCATCGCTCTCTGCTTCTATCGCTCTCTGCTTCTCTCTATCGCTCTCTGCTTCTCTCTACTTTTTAAAAATTATTTTTAACCTTTGTTTATCTAGGCAAGTCAGTTAAGAACACATCCTTGGAAGACAGCCTAGGAACAGTGGTTTAACTTCCTTGTTCAGAGGCAGAACAAGGAAGTTCGGGGATTCGATCTAGCAACCTTTCGGTTACTGGCCCAACACTCTAACCACTAGGCCATCTTGCCGCCTACCTTCTTCTCTCTACTTCTCCATCTCTCTTTCTCTCCAACGGCGGGTTCATAGATTTTCAGCTTACAACTCAGAGGACATAGATAAAAAGAGAGATGTTCAGGAGAGGGAGACGACGGTAGCCTGCCTCCCTGAGAGCCACTTGCTGAGAAGGTTGGAGTCCACATTTTCCTTCTGTCCCTCCCTCTGTGTGTCTCTGCAGACAACAGTTATCTCAGTGAACCTGTGCACCAGTGTGATTCACTTGGCCTATTTAGAAGATCCAGTTGGTCAAATTCTCCTCCCGTCCTCCTCGTCCTCTCTGCTTTCTCTTCTTTCTCTCCGTGTTTTGCACTAGCCTTTTGTGTTGCTGTTCTCTCCTGTGGGCTCACTGACTTTCTGTCTTTCGCTTTCTCTTGCTTCTATTTTGATCTTTCTCTCCTTTCTGTCTCCTGTTTAGTCGTTCTTTTCTCTCGCTCGCTCGCTCTCTCGCTGTCTCTCTCTCGCTGTCTCTCTCTCTCTCGCTGTCTCTCTCTCGCTCGCGGTCTCTCGCTCGCTGTCTCTCTCGCTCGCAGTCTCTCGCTCGCTGTCTCTCTCTCTCTACCTCTGTGTTTGCTGGCTGTAGGTGTTGGACAGTGTGTTGCTAAGTGACTGGGTTGAGTGGGGCTGCTGCTGGGGACCTTACAGAACAAGCTTGTTATCAAGAGCCCCCTCCCTCCCTCCCTCCCTCCCTCCCTCCCTCCCTCCCTCCCTCCCTCCCTCCCTCCCTCCCTCCCTCCCTCCCTCCCTCCCTCCCTCCCTCCCTCCCTCCCTCCCTCCCTCCCTCCCTCCCTCCCTCCCTCCCTCCCTCCCTCTCTCCCTCTCTCCCTCTCTCCCTCTCTCCCTCTCTCCCTCTCTCCCTCTCTCCCTCTCTCCCTCTCTCCCTCTCTCTCTCCCTCTCTCTCTCCCTCTCTCCCTCTCTCCCTCCCTCCCTCCCTTTATTTTATTCTCTTGCTCTCGTTTGTCTGGTTGTTCCTCTTCCTTGTGGTCTTTTTGCTCCCTTCATCTTGTTTGTACCGTATGAGGGGTGTTATTAAGACATGATAGTAGGTTGTGTGTGGTGTGTACCAACCTCTCTTTGTCGGTGACTCCAGACAGTGACATAACGTCCCACTGTGGGAGGAAAGGATTGGGATTCTTTCTTCTCCTCCTCCGTCAGCAGTCCAGGTGTCTCTGCCTGGTGTGTGTGTGTGTGTGTGTGTTGTCAGGAATGAAACAGTTTTGAGTAATCCATCATGTTCCCACTTCCCCTGGCAAGTGTCCTTTGTTTCAGAACCAGCGTTAGCAAAACAATTGTAGTAACCAGTACTGCTGAGAACAAGAAGCTCCGATCTCCCCCTGTAGTGGTCAATGGCCATGCCTGCACCTGTCCAGAGTGAGTGACGTTCAACACCCATGAGCTGTCACCGGAACGCTAGGTAATGTTCCACACAGAGGATAGAGGCCCCCTGTGTGTGTGCGCTGCTACTAAACACAATACCCTGCCAGCCTCTGCACCACAGTCACCCGAAATAATGCTGTTACTTTTTATTAACAGTCCAACAGGGAATAGAACTTTGAGCGCTAGAAAGATGCCAGAGTTTCCGACTTGAAGTTTTTTTCTTTATTTTTGTTTTAAAAAGAACATTGTAATCAGTTGTCTTGATTGCACTAAAGCCTGAAGTCGGAGATTTCCAAGTTCCCAGTTGTTTTGAACATGACATTAGTCTCAGTGGAGGGAGGGATAAAGCAGCAGAGGGTCTGCGTCACAGTCCCTGCTCTCCTTCCTCTCCTCCGCGGAGACTGACCAGAGAGAAGAGACACCGTCTTCTACCGGATAGAGAAACTCGACTCTCACCTCATCTGCGTCACAGTCCCTGCTCTCCTTCCTCTCCTCCGCGGAGACTGACCAGAGAGAAGAGACACCGTCTTCTACCGGATAGAGAAACTCGACTCTCACCTCATCTGCCTCATGCACACATTCACAATGTTCCTATTTTCTCTCTCTGGCTCTCTCGCTCCAGCCTCCAGGTGCTAACAGTAAGGGCCCAGCATGTCCTTCCAAAACCATCAAATTCCCTTCACACACACACACACACACACACACACACACACACACACACACACACACACACACACACACACACACACACACACACACACACAGGGTTATCATGGCTTTTCTTAGTTTTCTTATTTAAGCTTTTAATGAGCCTTTGACTCAGCTAACCTTTAACATTTATTTGACTAGGAAATCATTATTCTTTAATGCCTTTACTCGAATCCCCTTTCCTGAACACCTTGTTGGGTCCTGTACCTACACACTCAACTAGCATGCACCTCTCCCCACCCAGGTCTGTCTCGTCAGTGCAGTGCTATTGATCGGGAGTGATCGTAACAACAATGTTTCCCTCTGCTACGTGTGTGTGACCTTTACAAAGCAGGGACAATAGGAGCACCACACACACACACACCTCTGAATTATGGATGGACCTTCTCTTCCTCCGTCCTCCTCCGTTTTTCGTACTTTTTTGTCCGCTCTACACCTTTGATGACCTACATGCTCGCTCTCTCTCTCTCTCTCTCTCTCTCTTTCTCTCTCTTTCTCTCTCTTTCTCTCTCTTCTCTCTCTTCTCTCTCTTCTCTCTCTTCTCTCTCTTCTCTCTCTTCTCTCTCTTCTCTCTCTGCCTCTGTCGCTCTCTTCTCTCTCTGCATCTGTCGCTCTCCATCTCACTCACTCACTCACTCACTCACTCACTCACTCACTCACTCACTCACTCACTCACTCACTCACTCACTCACTCACTCACACACACACACACACCTGGTTAAAGGCCGTCGTCAGCACTTGTGTTTGCGGTCCCTGGATGACACGTGTGATTAGGGTGATAATTGTAGTAATTGTTGAGGGAATGAAACACTACCATCACTGCTTTATCTTCTACCCTCTGCTTCTTCCTGCTCCACTTTCCCTCTTCATTCTCTCCTTCTTTCTCTCTCTCGCTTTCCCTTTTCATTCTCTCCTTTCTCTCTCTCGCTTCCCTTGCTTTCCCTCTTCTCTCCTTCTTTCTCTCTCTCGCTTCCCTTGCTTTCCCTCTTCTCTCCTTCTTTCTATCTCTCGCTTCCCTTGCTTTCCCTCTTCATTCTCTCCTCTTCTCTCTCGCTTCCCTTGCTTTCCCTCTTCTTCTCTCCTTATTTCTCTCTCTCTCTCGCTTCCCTTGCTTTCCCTCTTCATTCTCGCCTCTTTCTCTCCTCCTTTCTCTCTCTCGCTTCCCTTGCTTTCCCTCTTCATTCTCTTCTCCTCTCCTTCTTTCTCTCGCTTCTCTTGCTTTCCCTCTTCATTCTCTCGTCTTCTTCTCTCTCGCTTCCCTTGCTTTCCCTCTTCTTCTCTCCTTCTTTCTCTCTCGCTTCCCTTGCTTTCCCTCTTCTCTCCTTCTTTCTCTCTCTCGCTTCCCTTGCTTTCCCTCTTCTCTCCTTCTTTCTCTCTCTCGCTTCCTTTGCTTTCCCTCTTCTTCTCTCCTCTCTCTCTCTCGCTTCCCTTGCTTTCCCTCTTCATTCTCTCCTTTCTCTCTCTCGCTTCCCTTGCTTTCCCTCTTCTTCTCTCCTTTTTCTCTCTCGCTTCCCTTGCTTTCCCTCTTCTTCTCTCCTTCTTTCTCTCTCTCGCTTCCCTTGCTTTCCCTCTTCATTCTCTCCTCTTCTCTCTCTCGCTTCCCTTGCTTTCCCTCTTCATTCTCTCCTCTTTCTCTCCTCCTTTCTCTCTCTCGCTTCCCTTGCTTTCCCTCTTCATTCTCTCCTTCTCTCCTTCTTTCTCTCGCTTCCCTTGCTTTCCCTCTTCATTCTCTCCTCTTGTTCTCTCTCTCGCTTCCCTTGCTTTCCCTCTTCTTCTCTCCTTCTTTCTCTCTCTCTCGCTTCCCTTGCTTTCCCTCTTCATTCTCTCCTTCTTTCTCTCGCTTCCATTGCTTTCCCTCTTCATTCTCTCATCCTTTCTCTCTCTCTCTCGCTTCCCTTGCTTTCCCTCTTCTTCTCTCCTTCTTTCTCTGTCTCGCTTCCCTTGCTTTCCCTCTTCAGTCTCTCCTTCTTTCTTTCTCTTGCTTCCCTTGCTTTCCCTCTTCATTCTCTCCTTCTTTCTCTCTCTCGCTTTCCCTCTTCATTCTCTCATTCTCTCAACCAGTTTCTGTCTACATACATTTTTTTCTAGTCCCTCTAACTCTACCTCTCTTTCTCTCAATCATTATCTTGCTGGGGTCTCCCTTTCTTTCTTTCTCTCTACTCTGTCTACCTCTTTCTCTAGTCCCTCTACCTCTCCCTCTCTTTCTCTACCTCCACACTCCCTCCCACCCATTCTCTTAATATTGCCCCGTACTCAGCGTTAGTGGGGATTCATCTTTTAATCGATGCTATCGAATTGCCTTGTTGTGGCAAGAACTCTTGTCTTGTTGTGTAAACGTAGTTTTTGTACGAACAGGAGTGAGGCATTGGGGACTGCTGATAGGCCCCTGAATATCAAGCCACTGGCACTTCCACAGCTTACAGGGGTCTCGTTTGGGCTCTAATAAGCTAGTAGTGTATATTTGTGTTTCTTTTGCAAATATAATTTGCTGTGTGTTGTGTTTTCCATGTGTGTGTCAGGGTTTCTGTTAGTCTGTAATAGCTGGCTTTTGGCCTTTAAAAAATTGAAAAGCCAATAAAGAAAAAATCCTGTTGTGAAATGATGGTTTTTAGCCTATTCATTGATGGAGCTACATTAGGCTGGTCATGTTTATTGGTCTATGGGTTAATTTGCATACTTTAGTGGAATCAGATTGGTGCGTGTGTGTGTGCGTTATGTATCTTAACACCTGCACAGAATAGAGATGCAGAGCCTTTGAGTGGCAAATCAGTCAGACAGCGCTTTTATAAACCCAATCATTGCTCAACAATTCTAAACGCAATCATGTGTTAAAAATATTTTTGGGACAACCATTAAAAAGAGCAATTATTTGTTTTTCTGAACTGGTAATTAAAGTGCATTTCCCATTCGCCATTCAAATGCATCGGTAACAGAAGGCAGGCTTCATCAGCACGTCACACCACTTTGCAATGAGCTGTAGGCATTTTGAAAACCTGTAGCTACTTAATTGTTTGACACCTGAATATTTGAATACATATTATGAGACGTGTTTTTACCTTGTTTCAAAGTATCTTGGCAAATCCAACCATATCCTTGGTGGCAATGATTTGATACAGATTTCCATTGTTCTGCTGGTTTTCTACTTTCTTTCACTGCAAGGACACCAAATGCTCATGGCACAATGATATAGCCTAGTTAGCCAACTCCTGTCTATACAGAAATAAATCAAATAGTTCCAAATAGGCTACTAAAAAATAGGCTACTAAAGCATGATTTGGCCACAGAGGATCATTAGCTTCCTCCAGCCTTTATAAGTTGTGTATTGTTTTAAATCCTATGGCGCACAATTTGGGCAGCACACACAATTTGGGCAGCACACACAATTTGGAAAAGCTCATATTGCGAATACCAAATAGATGATTGTGGAGTTGCGACTGTCAATGAAAAGTAGAGGTGCCCAGTCAGCCATATCACAGTGTTTCAAAATTCACACAGTTAAATATAGTTTGGATTGCAAATGGCTGTTGCTGTAATAAATACTGTAATCTGTATTTAACTTACCAAAAATCTTATCGGCACCAGCGGAGATCGGCCATATCCCCGGTGAGTGTGCGCTGCCTATTTCCACTCTGTCATTGTTGAGTCAGTGCCACGTTCATTTGGTTTATTGTTGGAGCATCATTTCCTCTTCCAGTTGGTTCTTTGTGTGTCTCATTGTCATTAGATGTCGGCTACCCTGTCACGTTCAAAAAGATTCTCCTCATGTCTCCAGTCATATCCCATGTAGTAGTATTGCATGAACTGTGTTTTTCCCATGCAAAGCAAGAAGAAACATATCTTATACAGCCTATATCCCAGGCTGTTACACGCGCTCAGCCATGTGTTGCATTGAATGGTCTTTTCCAACAGTGATTGAGTTATATTAAATTATGACTATCCAATCTACTCATCACATTATGAATAGTAACTCTGCAAATGTAATGATGCATGGAATGCTTTTTATGGTGAAAATGGTCTTTCCCAAACTCAACCCAGGCTAGGGATGTTGCTGTTGGTTTGGCATCTTGTTGGCTGAGGAAAAGTACATGTGGACAGTTATGGTAACATGTTCAAATTGCGCGGTAAGGACACACGTCAGTGCATCCTCGATGTGCATGTTCTGTTAAGATGAATTACCATAATGTAGCACCGTGGGTGGACACCCTGATCAAGTAACCACCCAATGCATATGGGTCCGGTACATTTCTCAAATGCCAGGAAAATTAAAATGATGCCTGTCAAATGTCCAGCGCCACATTTTCCTAACCGAAACCCTGGTAAGTGTGTGTATCTGGCTCGCAGTTGCCCCCTTTTTGTAGAATGGCGTAGGTTCCCATGACAACAGTGCTTGTTGTATGCCGGCATGATCCTGGTGAAGGCATGAACACGCTGCTCCACACACACACAGCAGCTGTCATCCTGAAAACTGCCAACCTGTCCCTCTCCTCCCACCCTTTATTTTCTCTCTCCATCCCCCTCTCTCTCCCTGTGTTGACACAGAGACAGGGCTCCCATGTTGGCAGTGGTAAAGGAGAGATCCCTCTCTCTTTTTTCACTTCCTGCTGGGCACACAATCTCACAGCAATGTTTTGTCTCTTACCACCTGGGCTGCCCACCGTGATACCCGTTTCACATCAACCCGTGTGTCTGTCGTTCCCTTATTGAGTTGTCAAATGCCTGGCTGACTGGCTCCTACCATGTTGAGGTCACAGGCCCAGTCCTGCCTCCCTCTTCTCTCTTCTCTGCCGTCATACACACACCTTTGTAGAAGAGTGTGTGTCAGTTCTGTCAGGCAGTCTGTCAGCTTGATCAGACAGTGTGTGTGTGTGGGGGCCTTTCAATAAGCGTGTCCTCTCCCGTTTAGTTCATCCATCGGAATCAGCTGCGGCAGAGTTTTATTTTAAAGAGTGTGACTAAAAGAGAGAGGGAGTAATCCCGCGCCAGCTTACCCCAGCACAATGTCTGACCTCTCCAGGCTGCCCTCCGGTCCCCATCACCCCAGAGAAAGGGCTCTGATCTCAACCGCAGCGGCAGCAATCCCCCCCCTCCCCCTGGTCTCCAAGGAGAGCCGGAGTTCAAAGAGAATGACAAGCTACATAGCCAGCCAGGCAGAATCCTTCACAAGGCAGGGAGATCTGACTAGTATGAATAGAGGAGAATCATTTGATTGGTCCAAGAGAATAGGCTAGAAGAGAGAGAGAGGTGTGTGTGTGTGTGTGTGTGTGTGCGCGTGCGTGCGCGTGCGTGCGCGTGTCTAACCCCAAGGTTACAGAAAATGGTGTCTCAACAAATATGTGCAGTAGCTTTGATACACTGTTATATAGTCAATCAATCCCATATGACAAGAAATAGACTATACATATTCCGTACAGTCCTCCCCTTGTCTCTAATGGCTGTCAGTGGCGATATGACACACACTCAAGCTCAATATTCACATGCATATGCGTAAACCATTATTTTATATACACACACACAAATCGCATACTCCTCCCATATGTGACATTTGCAGAGATGTGTAGGAGTATTGAGTGCCTGTGTCACAACAGTGGTTGCTCCACTAAAAGTTGTGATCATGCTGCGGGACTTCGAGGTAATTTGTGGTTCAGTACGGTACCCTGCGTCACCACTTCACTGCTCCAGCCAAGCGCAAGGAGGAGTTAGCTCTCTGATTATGCTATTGGGTCCTACTGTGTCTCTGACAATTAAACCTAAGTAGAAACGGATAATTGTGCACGACTTCAGTATTACTTACTAAAACTGTTACACTAAGGTTTTATTTTATTTTGTTAGTATTATTTTGGCCTTACTGTAGTAGTGTAGGCCACTCCCGACCGGTCACGTTATACAGTGCCTGAGTGGTGCAACGGTCTAAGACACTGCATAGCAGTGCAAGCTGTGTTGCTACAGATGCTGGTTCAATACCCGTGCCGGCCTCGACTGGGACACCCATGACATGACTGTAGGTTTTTCGTTTCTCTCCCTCTAAAAACAGAAATAACAAACAGGCTTTATTTACAAATTAGTAACAATGTCTCACCCCATGTTCAAGAATGGCCTTTTTCTCACTCATTTTACGTTATTTGAAAATGAAATAATCCCAAATATTGTTATTTTTTAAACAAAGTGATTTATTATTATTAATTTAGAATTATATAAAAGCCCCCTGGATATTCTGAAATGTATATTATTAACCCTGTTATTAGCAGGACAATATATATTGGTCGTATTGTTCATGGCTTCCGAGTGGCGCACAATGGGACTGCCTTGCAGTTCTCCAGCTGCATCCACTGAAAGCGTGTGAGCTTCAAGTCACGAGGGCAGGGGGCACGTGAATGGCCGCAAAGCCGCGCACAGAAGACTGACCTAACCCATGGGAAAGGAGCGGGGGTGGACCCCCACCACACTGGGTTGCACAGAGCAACACTTTAAGGGGCATTGCATTAATAATGGTGCTGACTAGGGGAATGTTCCCGCTGTTCTAGCAGGTAGCTGGACAATAGACTTGCCTAGATGCCACGCACAACACGGGCATTCTTTAGCTAAATAGTCCAACACAGCAGCCTACTCCCAACTGTCACGTTGCACAGCGCCATATTATCCGTTCCAGCCAAACGGAAACCCAGAGGGTTTTTAATTTTTCTTGGAATATAAGCACCATAATATTAATCAAATTAATCCCAAACTCTAAAAGTAATTGGAAAGGTAGATACAAATTATAGTTACAATAAGGAATGTAACATAAGGAATGATGGACAACTGGTGGAATTTTGAAAACACGTTTTCAAACACTAGTAGCTTAATTATCAGGACAATAGCCTTTATAGCTTGGCTACTGTAGCTGTGAATATCCCCTCCTACCTGCAATGTATTCGATGCTTAAGTACTCTGAAGTGTTACATTTCTAACTCAAAACAGCAGTACAGTTTTTTTCTTCATCAACATCTTTATGCTTTAGTTAATAAAATAACTTGAAAAAATACATTGAAAATGCAGATGGTTATTTAAACTACATTTTAGTTGCACTTCCACCCTGCTCCACGGCCACGGGTAAAACCTTGCTGAGATGATCAATGTATTTGTTGCATTGTATTATCGTCAATTTCTCTATCCAAAACAAAAAATATTTTTACTTTTTACTTCATTGTGGAATAATAGTGAAGACATCACAACTATGAAATAACACATATGGAATCAGTTAAGAACAAATTCTTATTTACAAGGACAGCCTAGTCCTTCCTCCCCATCGGGGAATTGAACCCCGGTCTCCCGGGTGCCCGCAGACGACACAGCGATTCTTTAGCTAAATAGCCCAGCTCTGTAGCCTACTCCCGACCGTCACGTTGAACAGCGCCATATTTTCCGTCCCATCCTAATGGAAACCCAGTGGGTTTTTAGTTTTTCTTGGAATAGTAACACCATAATATTAATTAAATGAATTAAGCAACATTTCTTAATCAGTCCCATATACTATGTTCTTACAATAAAATGTTTTAAATTCTCTAGTACAGCCACTTTTGAAGGCTATCAAATGCTTCTCAAAGATGCCCTCTGGTGGTCAAACTAGCACTAATGGTACCAGTGGTTGGCACTTAAATAACGTGCCATAGAATTCTGCAGCACCACGCAAGCTGTGCAGTAGTACGCTGCAATTTTAAAAGGACGAACCACTGTACATATCCTTAACGATGTTTTATTAAGAAGGTACTCATGCACAATCACATGATTTGACAGACACACCTTCATAGACATTTTACACACACACACACACACACACACACACACACACACACACACACACACACACACAGCCCTTCTCTGTAAGACTACGTGTTAGCCTCTGCAGAGTGTGTGAGTACATCACAGTAGGTGCAGGCTGGTGAGCAAAGGCTGTTTATTAACACCACAGACAGACAATGACTGTTAAAAGCTGTTAACACCAGATAATGACTGTTGTTAATGGCTCTTTGTTAACACATACAATGACTGTTGTTAAAGGCTGTTTGCTGTTAAAGGCTCTTTGTTAACAACACAGACAATGACTGTTGTTTAAGGCTGTTAACACCACAAACAATGACTGTTGTTTAAGGCTGTTAACACCACAGACAATGACTGTTGTTTAAGGCTGTTAACACCACAGACAATGACTGTTGTTAAAGGCTCTTTGTTAACAACACTGACACAGTGTGCTCCTGTCTCCAGTCAGACACTCGATGACTGTTGTTCATTAAATCCTGCCCAGCTGAGTGCCAGGCTAATGGCTATGTCGTTTGACCACTTAGCGTTGAGATAGAGGCGCATTGAAGATGGATTTACAGGATAGGGTGGCTGAGTGAGGGGTAGAAGACATATTGGGGGGGGGTTCTGGTTATTCATTTAAGTCTGGCAGAGAAATATGAGCTGCATACTGATCAATACGTTATAGTAGCAGATGTCAGTGTTCTTGATTAGAGAAGAGGCCTACGTGTGTGTCTGTGTCTCTCTCTCCCAGTGAATCCACAAGGAAAGGCCATCGAATGTAATTGGCAAAAGAGAAAGCATATGGTTGTTGATTAAGGTGAAACCGGTGCGCCTACCATACCCCGTTTAAAGGCACTTCAATATTTTGTCTTGCCCATTCCCCCTCTGAATGGAACACACACACAATCCATGTCTCAATTGTCTCAAGGCTTGAACATCCTTTTTTTAACCTGTCTCCTCCCCTTCATCTACACTGATTGAAGTGGATGTAATAAGTGACATCCATAAGGGATCATAGATTTCACCTGGATTCACTTGGTCAGCCTGTCGTGGATAGAGCAGGTGTTCTTAATGTTTTGTACACTGTGTAGTCACACAAACCTAACCCCACACACACCTGTTGTACCCTGTCGTTGTCCCTATCTCTTGTCACCCACATCAGTATCCTGATTGTTGTAAAAAAGCCCCTGTAAAAATATATAGAGGAGTGAAAATATTCCTGCTGCTGACGTTTGTGCTCAATTACTCTGATGTGCATATTAAGATGGGTGCATGTATTACCCCTCCTGCCAGCCTGCTACTACAGCCTCTACTGGAGCTTATTCACGCCTCGTGCGGATGTTCTACAACGTCTTCGCTGTGGAGGACAGAGGTGCAGACCAATCCAAATAGCAGCGTTACTGTCCATTGTGATTAGCCTCAGGCCTTTGATATGTCTTAGAGTTGGGCCACAGATTGTTTTGCAGTCTACTAAGAGAGTCAGTAAGGTACACCATGTAGGTTGTTGGTGTGAAATATTGGTTTTGTGTATCTGGAACATTGAACCAAAGAGACATATTGTCAGCTTTTCTATCAGCCTCTGCAGTTGGCTGGTACACTGTGGTAGACAGGACACAGTCATTGCACCACACATACACACTACACACACACACACACACACACACACACTACACACAGGTTTCGAATCACTCCATATTGTTCCTCTGTCCGTTAGTGCAAGTTGTCATTTTGGCTGCGAGATGACATACTCTTCACACAGAGAGAGAGTTATCTCCTGAAACAATGCTAGTGAAGCCATACTAGATGTATTACTTTGATCTAACATTTTGTTCCTGCGCTGCCAGCAGAGTAGGAGGCTAGGTCTTGGCCAAGTCATCTGATGTAACCTCCTCTCCCCTCACCCCTCCCTCCCCACTGTCAGGGAAAGAGTGTCACCCCCTAGCCATATGTTGACTCTCTCCCAACTACACATTGTAGACAGCTGAAAGAGCTTGGTAGGTGAATGAAGCTTTCTGGCCCATTGTTTTCACCTGTCCTGCATGTTCAGATGCTGTACCTGTCCTACATGTTCATCTCAGTTCAGATGCTGTATCTGTCCTGCATGTTCAGATGCTGTACCTGTCCTGCATGTTCCGATGCTGTACCTGTCCTACATGTTCATCTCAGTTCAGATGCTGTATCTGTCCTGCATGTTCAGATGCTGTACCTGTCCTGCATGTTCCGATGCTGTACCTGTCCTACATGTTCATCTCAGTTCAGATGCTGTATCTGTCCTGCATGTTCAGATGCTGTACCTGTCCTGCATGTTCCGATGCTGTACCTGTCCTACATGTTCATCTCAGTTCAGATGCTGTACCTGTCCTACATGTTCATCTCAGTTCAGATTCTGTACCTGTCCTGCATGTTCATCTCAGTTCAGATTCTGTACCTGTCCTACATGTTCATCTCAGTTCAGATGCTGTACCTGTCCTACATGTTCATCTCAGTTCAGATGCTGTATCTGTCCTGCATGTTCAGATGCTGTACCTGTCCTGCATGTTCAGATGCTGTACCTGTCCTACATGTTCATCTCAGTTCAGATGCTGTACCTGTCCTGCATGTTCAGATGCTGTACCTGTCCTGCATGTTCAGATGCTGTACCTGTCCTGCATGTTCATCCTCACATTATTAATTGTTCGTACTAGTAGCTGCCCTGGGTGACTTTCCCTGAGCAATCACAGTGAATGCTACACTGAACAAAAATATCAGCACAACATGTAAGGTGTTGGTCCATGAGTTGAAATAAAAGACCCCATAAAGTTTCCATATGCACAAAAAGTTTATTATTCTCAAATTGTGTGTCCAAATGTGTTTACATGTTGGTAAGTGAGCATTTTATCCTTTGTCAAGATGATCCATCCACCTGACAGGTGCGGCATATCAAGAAGCTGATTAAATAGCATGATCATTACACAGGTGCACCTTGGGCCGGGGACAACAAAAGTCCACTCTAAACTGTGCAGTTTTGTCACACAACACAATGCCACAGAAGTCTCAAGTTTTGAGGGAGTGTTTAATTAGCATGCTGACTGCAGGTATGTCCACCACAGCTGTTGCCAAAAAGTTTTATGTTAATTTCTCTACCATAAGCTAATGTCGTTTTAGAGAATTTGGCAGTTCGTCCAACCGGCCACACAATCGCAGACCACGTGTAACCACGCCAGCCCAGGACCTCCACATACGGCTTCTTCACTTGTGGGATCGGTGTGGGTGGGGTGCTGAGGAGTATTTCTGACTTTTAATAAAGCCCTTTTGTGGGGAAAAACTCATTCTGATTGGCTGGCTGATTGGCCCTGCCCAGTCATGTGAAGTCCATAGATTATGGCCTAATTAACTTATTAAAATGCCTGATTTCCTTAAGAACTGTAACTCAGTCAAAACTTTGAAATTGTTGCATGTTGCGTTTATTTGTTCAGTATACTCATTGTTGAACCTAGTATATTTGTCATGTTTAACCCAAAGCATTGTCTCTCCCCATGCCACTGTTTTTTTTCACTCCTCCATTGGTCTCCCCTCAGTCTCCCCAGCAGGCGCTCAGTACCTTTATCAATAGTCACCACTGGGGGTGTGTCGGTTCACTGGAGCTACCCGGCTCCTCCCATAGACAGGTAAACCATCCATCATTAAACCTTCTATTGGCAGGAGTGTTTGTTTGTGGAGTGTTTGGAAGTTTAGGGTCAGAAGCAATATGATACGCTACACCAAATGAAAGGGATTGGCAGCACTCCAGCTAGTAGAAAACAGTTGGAGATGGTTGTGTTGGTATTTCAAGGAATCCTATAGAATACAAATGGCTCATTGGCCTAATTTGCTGCTTATGTAACAATATACACTAGAAACACAGTGTACAGGTTCAACTGCCAGTCAAGACGCACCTCCAAGCACAGAAGCACATCAGAGCTCTCCCCTTGTGTGTGTGAATAACCAAACGACGGGGGGATATTAGAAAGCCCTGGCGCTCTCTCTCCCTCTCTAGGGCCCCTCTGTGATTGGAAAAGACAAAGGACTATTAAAATGGTCCAGCTCTAGCAAAGAATACCTTGACTGTTGTTCTCACACACACCAGCTTTGATGTTCCCAGCCCCCTCCTATTTAATTAGACGGTCACAGACGGATAGAGAGACCGAGGGAGACCGAGAGAGACCGAGGGAGCGACAGTACAAGCGAGGAGCGTTGTCTAATTAGTAGTGCCCCCTACAGGGGAGTATACCTTCCTCCCTCAGTGGGATTCTTTAAACAATCTGTATTTGCGCTTGGTATTTGTAGTGCATTTTGATGCTCACTCTCACCTGCTCGAGTTGCTCAGTGTGTAAGAGTGTAGGGTTGGTAACACCAGGGTTGTGAATGTTATTCCCACACAGGTCACATAAAGGTAACTGCCAAAATAAAGGAAACACCAACATAGTGTCTTAATAAGGCGTTGGGCCACCAACGTGACTGACACACCCACCCACCCACCCTTTAAACCCCCTATGCTCCTATGAGTCCCCTCTTACAAAGTCACTGAGATCTCTTCTAGCCATGGTAGACAAAATAATGGGCAACTGGACATTTTTATACATGACCCTAAGCATGATGGGATGTTAATTGCTTAATTAACTCAGGAACAATACCTCTGTGGAAGCACCTGCTTTCAATATACTTTATACCCCTCATTTAGTCAAGTGTTTCCTTTATTTTGGTAGTTAACTGTAAATTGAGTTCATGTCTTGGCTCGGAATTGCTTTGAATAAGTGTCCTGAATGACCGTGTTCGTTCTATATTATTATACTCTGGGATTGTGGGTGTTGTCCAGAATCACTTCCTGACTCGTCTTAGAGAGCGAGAGAGAGAGAGGGTCACCTTAAAGCCTCACACTCTGCCAGGTCTACATCTCACGTGTACAAACACTGTTAGAATGCCCTTCACTGGGGTTAAATCCCTTCTGAGGCATGGGAAAAGAACATCAGGCCCCCCACACTAATACCCAGCTGTGTGTGTGCATCCATGTCCATTCGTCGGGATAAGAGGGATTGAGGGTATAAACTTGTTTCTGATCTTTACAACTAGTCTGCAACTAATCTAAACACACTGCGCATTTGGACCTAGAAACACTAATGTGCTGTTTAATCCTACTATTAGTTTTGCTGCATTCTGAACTCAGCAGTAAACGCTCACTCTCAGCACTCTTTAGCAGTAATCTGCAAGTGTGCATGTTTGCTGTTCGGAGTGCTTTATTGTCAGTGCACACTACCGTTCTATTGGCCTTCCGAATGAGAACATGAAAGCCAAGTCTGTGATCATTACATATAGGCGTTTTTGTTCTCCTGGCTCACACACACAGTTTAAATGAAGTATTAGCTGTATTTTAAATGGGCAGTTTTCAAGGCTGCATTTATTTGGGGTCGATTTAAAACTAGGAACTGGGACCGGTGCCTAGGCCCTGCTCATAAAAGCTTGCCTATGAATCTGAGATAAGCACTCTACTTGCTATATCTTAATATATTGGATTGGAGTCCATCTTTTTACCACACTTACATTAAGTAATTATGCACAGTGCAATAGTTTTCTAAATGGCCCCACTAAATAATAAGTGCAGAGAACTGTAAGAGAGAGAGAGAAAATACTCTGTTGCCCATGATGCATTGGTTAGTCATCATCATAGGCTGCTGCAGAGGTTTCAAATTGATCCTGGAAGGCTACAGCGACAGCTGACCCCATTGAACTATTGCTGTTGGAGTGGTAGAAGCTGAAGTAACACAGTTAGTTTTTCCCTGTTAGTGTCTTTTCTAGCCGTATTCCCATTTAAAAGCACATTCCTATTTGCCTCAGCGTTATCGGAGAACACATAATAATGTGACTCTAAATGGGTTCAACAACCTAGAAAACTAGTACACAGCTCTTTCCCTTTCTATTTCAAAGCCATACTCCATTTTATTCCTCTTCAACACCTCCACCCCTCTCTCGTGTTCTCTCTCTCGCGCTCTCTGTGTCTCTCTGTGTCTCTCCGTCTCGCTCTCTCTCGCTGTCTTGCTCCGTCACTCTCCCTCGCTCTCCCTCCTGCGCTCTGGCTTCGTCGCTCTCCGGCGCTCTCCCTCCGGCGCTCTCGCTCCGGCTCCCTCCGGCGCTCTCGCTCCCTCCGCCTCCCTCCGGCGCTCTCGCTCCCTCCGGCGCTCTCGCTCCCTCCGGCTCCCTCGCTCCCTCCGGCTCCCCGGCTCCCCGGCTCCCTCCGGCTCCCCGGCTCCCTCCGGCTCTCTCTCTCTCCCTCTCTCCCTCTCTCCCTCTCTCCCTCTCTCCCTCTCTCCCTCTCTCCCTCTCTCCCTCTCTCCCTCTCTCCCTCTCTCCCTCTCTCGCTCTCTCAGGCTCTCGCTCTCTCAGGCTCCCGCTCTCTCAGGCTCCCTCTCTCTCTCGCTCTCCAGCTCCCTCTCCGGCTCCCTCTCGCTCTCTCTCACTCGCTCTGTCTCGATCCCTCTTTTCTTCATTGCTGGAATCACTGTGCTGATTCTTCCCTAACTCTGACACATTGAATCAGAATACCTTTTTATAACACCTTGTTAAAACATTTTCTCTCCTCTTAGCATGCCAACTTTGAAGTAGATTGCTTGCACTGTAGGAGGCGTTTTGTCAGACGAGCTCCCTACTGCTTCAAAACTGCTCCAAATGAAGTTGTTGTTTGGGTTTTTTGCCCTTCTCTTCTGACCCAGAGTCATCTGTTCACTCCGATACGCTCTGCTTCACAAACCCCCCAGCCCCTGTGGGTCGTGTTTAAAATGTGTGTAGCTACATTTCGCTCTCTCTCTCTCTCTCTGCTTCCTAAATGACATGTGGTGAAATGGATGGCCCCGCAGAACAGCAGCGGTAGCACTAGCAACAGTAGCACTAGCAGCGGTAGCACTAGCATCGGTAGCACGGTGGTGGCAGAGGCAGCAGCGGTAGCACTAGCAGCGTTAGCATGGTGGTGGCAGACGCAGCAGGGGTGGCACTAGCAGCGGTAGCACTAGCAGCGGTAGTACGGTGGTGGCAGAGGCAGCAGCGGTAGCACTAGCAGCGGTAGTACGGTGGTGGCAGAGGCAGCAGCGGTAGCACTAGCAGCGGTAGCACTAGCAGCGGTAGTACGGTGGTGGCAGAGGCAGCAGCGGTAGCACTAGCAGCGGTAGCACTAGCAGCGGGAGTACGGTGGTGGCATAGACAGCAGTGGTAGCACTAGCAGCGGTAGTACGGTGGTGGCAGATGCAGCAGCGGTAGCACTAGCAGCGGTAGCACTAGCAGCGGGAGTACGGTGGTGGCATAGACAGCAGTGGTAGCACTAGCAGCGGTAGCACTAGCAGCGGTAGTACGGTGGTGGCAGAGGCAGCAGCGGTAGCACTAGCAGCGGTAGTACGGTGGTGGCAGAGGCAGCAGCGGTAGCACTAGCAGCGGTAGTACGGTGGTGGCAGAGGCAGCAGCGGTAGCACTAGCAGCGGTAGTACAGTGGTGGCAGCGGTAGCAGCGGTAGCACTAGCAGTGGTAGCACTAGCAGCGGTAGTACGGTGGTGGCAGAGGCAGCAGCGGTAGCACTAGCAGCGGTAGCACTAGCAGCGGTAGCACTAGCAGCGGTAGTACGGTGGTGGCAGAGGCAGCAGCGGTAGCACTAGCAGTGGTAGCACTAGCAGCGGTAGTACGGTGGTGGCAGAGGCAGCAGCGGTAGCACTAGCAGCGGTAGCACTAGCAGCGGTAGCACTAGCAGCGGTAGCACTAGCAGCGGTAGCACTAGCAGCGGTAGCACTACCAGCGGTAGTACGGTGGTGGCAGAGGCAGCAGCGGTAGCAGCAGTAGCACTAGCAGCCGTAGTACGGTGGTGGCAGAGGCAGCAGCGGTAGCACTAGCAGCGGTAGTACGGTGGTGGCAGAGGCAGCAGCGGTAGCGGTAGCACTAGCAGCGGTAGTACGGTGGTGGCAGAGGCAGCAGCGGTAGCACTAGCAGCGGTAGTATGGTGGTGGCAGAGGCAGCAGCGGTAGCACTAGCAGCGGTAGCACTAGCAGCGGTAGCACTAGCAGCTGTAGTACGGTGGTGGCAGAGGCAGCAGCGGTAGCACTAGCAGCGGTAGCACTAGCAGCGGTAGCACTAGCAGCGGTAGTACGGTGGTGGCAGAGGCAGCAGCGGTAGCACTAGCAGCGGTAGTACGGTGGTGGCAGAGGCAGCAGCGGTAGCACTAGCAGCGGTAGTATGGTGGTGGCAGAGGCAGCAGGGATAGTACGGTGGTGGCAGAGGCAGCAGCGGTAGCACTAGCAGCGGTAGTACGGTGGTGGCAGAGGCAGCAGCGGTAGCACTAGCAGCGGTAGCACTAGCAGCGGTAGCACTAGCAGCGGTAGCACTAGCAGCGGTAGCACTAGCAGCAGTAGTACGGTGGTGGCAGAGGCAGAAGCAGCGGTAGCACTAGCAGCGGTAGTACGGTGGTGGCAGAGGCAGCAGCGGTAGCACTAGCAGCGGTAGTACGGCGGTGGCAGAGGCAGCAGCGGTAGCACTAGCAGCGGTAGCATAGAGAATACCGTGAAGATCCATGCTAATGTGTTACACTCCCCCTCTACTCTCCTTGTATGTACAAATTCATTGTAGATTCCGGAATGAACTGTGTTTGTGAGAGAGAGACGGTCTACCCTGACAGCTCCCTACGATAAGCAGAGGTCATAAAAACACTCTTCCATTGTCTCTGGCCAGCGGCAACCCACTGTTTTTCACCTTCCAATAGAGCAATAAAGTCTCCCTCCAGGACCACAACTGGTTCACATACAACTAGGTTGGTAACAGTAACAGTCAGGTTAAATTGGATTTGAAATTGTTTCTAGTTACAGGAGTCTGATCTTCCAGATTGAATATTGTTTGATGGTATCTTTTAAAGGCTCACCTGTTGGCATTGCTGTTAAGATATGTTTCTATTGAATTATTTAACAACCAATCAAAGCACAAGCCTGACAGTGAACCAATGAAAATCAATCAATACGGCCCCATCTGTTAAAACACACCTCAGAAAAACAAGTCTCTTTCCTTACGCAACCGCTTGTTCCCTAGGCCTCAACTCCCTACCCCCCACACACACACACACACAATAGCAGGGATCCTCACACACAGCAACAACTCATCATGTCCACCTCCTATAGTGTGTCGCCATCAGTAATTGGCTTTTACTCCCAACAACATCGTTGAGTCACGTTGACTCACAGCCACGGCGTGCAGCCAGGCGTTCTCATAGAAGAGCTTGTTTGAGTGTCATTCATACAACTGTTATGAACAGGTAGGCCCTGAGTCATCACCAGTGTTGTTTTAAAGGTTGTCATTCATTATAGTATTAAAGAATGTTTATTTCATGTTTTATAGAACAGATATAAAATGTTGGTCTATAGTCTAATCCTTGGTAGTAGAATGTTTGTCTAGCATTTCCCTTGTGCCTTTTGGAATAAATTGAATTCTAACGATAGAAAGTTAATGAATCATATAGAAAGATATTGAATCATTATAGCCAAGATAGCAAATGGAATAAGTAATGCAGAAAGTAAATATTTGAGGAGCTGTGTTCCTCTATCCTCATGTGGGTCAACAATTAATTTACATTCAAAATCCTATTTCTCCTAACCTTACCTTAACCCGTAACCCTAAACCTAACCCCTAAACTTAATAGTCTTTGTCCTCATGGGATATGTCCCCACGAGAGAGCCTTTTCCTTGTTCTAAAATCCCACAAGGATAGTACATCCCCACAAGTATAGAAGAAACAACTAGGCACAACCCCTACAGCCACACACAACCGAGCACACACAACCCCTACAACCACACACAACCGAGCACACACAACCCCTACAACCACACACAACCGAGCACACACAACCCCTACAACCACACACAACCGAGCACACACAACCCCTACAACCACACACAACCGAGCACACACAACCCCTACAACCACACACAACCGAGCACACACAACCCCTACAACCACACACAACCGAGCACACACAACCCCTACAACCACACACAACCGAGCACACACAACCCCTACAACCACACACAACCGAGCACACACAACCCCTACAACCACACACAACCGAGCACACACAACCCCTACAACCACACACAACCGAGCACGCACAACCCCTACAACCACACACAACCGAGCACGCACAACCCCTACAACCACACACAACCGAGCACACACAACCCCTACAACCACACACAACCGAGCACACACAACCCCTACAACCACACACAACCGAGCACACACAACCCCTACAACCACACACAACCGAGCATGCACAACCCCTACAACCACACACAACCGAGCACACACAACCCCTACAACCACACACAACCGAGCACACACAACCCCTACAACCACACACAACCGAGCACACACAACCCCTACAACCACACACAACCGAGCACACACAACCCCTACAACCACACACAACCGAGCATGCACAACCCCTACAACCACACACAACCGAGCACACACAACCCCTACAACCACACACAACCGAGCACACACAACCCCTACAACCACACACAACCGAGCACACACAACCCCTACAACCACACACAACCGAGCACACACAACCCCTACAACCACACACAACCGAGCACACACAACCCCTACAGCCACACACAACCGAGCACACACAACCCCTACAACCACACACAACCGAGCACACACAACCCCTACAACCACACACAACCGAGCACACACAACCCCTACAACCACACACAACCGAGCACACACAACCCCTACAACCACGCACACACAACCCCTACAACCATGCACACACAACCCCTAAAACCACACACAACCAACCACACACAACCCCTACAATCACACACAACCAACCACAAACAACCACACACAACTGAGCACGCACAACTTCTACAACCACACACAACCGAGCACACACAACCCCTACAACCACGCACACACAACCCCTACAACGACACACAACCGAGCACGCACAACCCCTACAACCACGCACAACCCCTACAACTACACACAACCGAGCATGCACAACCCCTACAACCACACACACAACTGAGCACGCACAACCCCTACAACCACACACAACCTCTACAACCACACACAACCTCTACAACCATGCACACACAACCCCTACAACCACGCGCACACAACCCCTACAACCACGCGCACACAACCCCTACAACCACACACAACCAACCACACACAACCCCTACAATCACACACAACCACACACAATCCCTAGAACCACACACAATCCCTAGAACCACACGCAATCCCTAGAACCACACGCAATCCCTAGAACCACACGCAATCCCTAAAACCACACGCAATCCCTAGAACCACATACAACCCCGAGAACCACACACAACCCCTAGTACCTACCATTTACTGCCCCCCTCCGCCCCCTAGTGAGAGAGCTTGGGGGGGACTATAGCCTTGTTCTGTTCAGTGTTCTCCGTGTATATAGTTCAAAATAATACAATATAAAAATTGCTGACACCATTCAAACCAATGAGGGTTCAGAACTATATTTTTTCAGATAGAACCGTTATAGTCCCAAGCTTACCAGTGGTTCAGTCCATTACTGGTTATCAGCTTTTCCTGTATGTTGTACTATACTGCCCCACCCCCACCCTACACCTCTAGTTGGTGCAGCCCTCCAGGCACAATCAAGGAATTCATTCTTTCCCTGTTCTATCTAGCTGGCACTTTTTCATCATGTTCTGTTTGCTCCATATCTCTCTAGCTCTCTCTCCCTGTCGGTCTGTTTTCCCCTTCTCCTTTTCTATCTGCTCTGCCTCCCCTCTTTTGATATTTGTTTATTCTATTCCATTTAATATTTCACCAACATGCTTATCCTCCTCCACCACATTTCTCCTGCACTTTCTTTCTGCTGATTGGCCTATTCTGCCCGCTTCTCGCTCGCTCTCTCTGCCTCCACCTTTCCTGTTTTGCATTTTTCTGATTTTCTACCCTTCTACTTTTCCTATGTCTCTCTTGCTCACTCTTTCTCTCCCCTTTTCTTTTCTCTTCCCCTTCTCTCTGTCTTCCCTCCTTTTCTCTCCCCACCAAGCTTTCTGCTTCTCCCTCCCTCCCTCCCTCCCCTCTCTCTCTTCCTCCCTCTCCATCCGTCAGGGTCCTGTGAGCTGTGGCGGACACGCTGCATGCTACATGCTCGTCTCCTTCCAAATGGCTTCCTCAGTGATTGCTAATGAAGCGCACGGAGTAGAGCGAGAGCTGCTTCCTTCCGACAGAGGAGGACTGGCGTTTGTGTCGCCCTGGACACGGCCTGCCTGACAGCCCCCAACAACTAGCTAACTAGTGGGACCACGTTAGCTCAGTACGGAACCACTCCAGTATAGATTGGTGTGTTATAGCAGAAATATAATTCAGTACAGAACCACTCCAGTATAGATTGGTGTGGTATAGCAGAGATATAATTCAGTACAGAACCACTCCAGTATAGATTGGTGTGGTATAGCAGAGATATAATTCAGTACAGAACCACTCCAGTATAGATTGGTGTGGTATAGCAGAGATATAATTCAGTACAGAACCACTCCAGTATAGATTGGTGTGTTATAGCAGAGATATAATTCAGTACAGAACCACTCCAGTATAGATTGATGTGGTATAGCAGAGATATAAGTCAGTACAGAACCACTCCAGGAAAGATTGATGTGGTATAGCAGAGCTATATATAATTCAGTACAGAAAGCACAGGACAGACACCTACTGTCTCTAGGACCCCTCTTGTTGTCCAGTAACACAACTGTGCTTTGTTAGCTCACTGCAGCATAGCACAACGTTGGATGATGTGGTATATCATAGGTAGAGCACACAGAAACAGTACAGAACTCCACAGACCAGCACAGAACCATCAAACATACTGTATGCTGCAGGGACTTGCTTCCATTCAGCCACAAGAGCATTAGTGATATTGGCCACTGATGTTGGGTGATTAGGCCTGGCTCGCAGTCGGCGTTCCAATTCACCTCAAAGGTGTTCGATGGGCTTGAGGTCAGGGCTCTGTGCAGGCCAGTCAAGTTCTTCCACACCGATCTCGAGAAACTGACAACATTTCTGTATGGACCTCACTTTGTGCACGGGGGCATTGTCATTCTGAAACAGGAAAGGGCCTTCCCCAAACTGTTGCCACAAATTTAGAAGCACAGAATTGTCTAGAATGTCATTGTATGCTGTAGCGTTAAGATTTTCCTTCGCTGGAACTAAGGGGCCTAGCCCGACCAATGAAAGACCATTATTCCTCCTCCACCAAACTTTACAGTTGGCACTATGCATTTGGTCAGGTAGCATTGGTTTGGCATCGGCCAAACCCAGATTAGTTTGTTGGCCTGCCAGATGGTGAAGCGAGATTCACCATTCATTCATAATAATTGTCTGTTGCTGCAGGATTATTTTCCTGCTATGATAAACTGTTCATTTATCTCTCTCCTCTCTACTTTCTTCATCCTTTCGGTCTCTCTCTCTCTCGCTCTCTCTTTCTACTGTCTCTCTTTCTACTGTCTCTCTCTCTCTCTCGCTCTCTCTTTCTACTGTCTCTCTTTCTACTGTCTCTCTTTCTACTGTCTCTCTCTACTGTCTCTCTCTCTCTTCTCTCTCTCTCTCTCTCTCTCTCTCTCTCTCTCTCTCTACTCTCTCTCTCTCTACTGTCTCTCTCTCTCTCTCTCTACTGTCTCTCTCTCTACTGTCTCTCTCTCTCTCTCTCTTCTGTCTCTCTCTCTCTCTCTCTCTCTTCTGTCTCTCTCTCTCTCTACTGTCTCTCTCTCTCTCTCCTGTCTCTTGCATTCAGCACACTCCAGTGACAATTAGGAATGCTACATTGTGGCTCTCACACACTATCACATTGTCAAACCAATTTCTTGCTCTAACCATCACACCGGAGAAACAATGACAAATTCTGTCTCTCGATGGAGATGAAATGGACTGGATGAAGCGGCTACGATTGTTTTGCAAGCCCCCCCCCCCCCCCCCCCCATGTCGCCACAACTCCCCCCGCTGTCCCTACCCTTGTTTTCCAAGCCCCCCCCATGTCGCCACAGCCCCCCCCGCTGCCCCTACCCTTGTTTTCCAAGCCCCCCCCATGTCGCCACAGCTCCCCCCGCTGCCCCTACCCTTGTTTTGCAAGCCCCCCCCATGTCGCCACAGCTCCCCCCACTGTCCCTACCCTTGTTTTCCAAGCCCCCCCCATGTCGCTACAGCTCCCCCCGCTGTCCCTACCCTTGTTTTCCAAGCCCCCCCATGTCGCCACAGCTTCCCCCGCTGGCCCTACCCTTGTTTTCCAAGCCCCCCCCCCATGTCGCCACAGCTCCCCCCGCTGTCCCTACCCATGAAGTAACCACAGCACAAATCACTGCTGACACACACACCCACATGCATACGCACACAGGGGCACATACACAGACACGCACAGGCACATGCATATGCATGCTCCCATATGCAACAAAGCAAACGCACACATTTCACTGTCAGTCTACACCTGTTTACCAAGCATGTGACAAAGAAATTTTGATTTGACACACCACAGTGCCCGTCAGATGCTGTCCCTTAGCCAGCCCTGCACGTTGACACACAGTCCCTTAAGGCCGTGAGTTACTGAGAGAGGGGGAGAGGGAGCGAGAGAAAGAGATAGGGGGAGATGCGTTTTGAATGGATCATGTCTGATCCTTGCTTAAGTGACCAGCGTTGGCCTAAAGTTCACTGCAGAAGCCTGTATTTGGGGGGGGGTGCTTCAAGGGTCGATAGTACAAGGTCATGCATGGGCACAACATGTATGGCTTTGTGTGAGGTGAAATGGCTGGGATGTTTGTTTGAGCTGTCTATATGTAAGGTTTTGTTACTGTTTGTGTGCCAGCGATATGTTTGCATCAGTGACAGTGTGTGGGATTCAGGTTCTCTAAGTATTTGGGTTTAAGAGAGGTTTTTTGTCTGCTTATCAGCTCAGTGGCAGTGTGCATATGGTTGTGTGCATCTGTGTGTAATCTAAGTAAATGTGGGCTATGTGTCTGAGTGTGAGAGAGGCAGGGATATTTTAACTTTGTGTTTGTGAAGGATATATTAATCGGTTTGCGTGTGTATGTATCAAACCCCCCTCCTAATCTCTGTCTCTTTGGATTGGAGAGGGCCCCTCTCTCTAAGCCCCCCCCCCCTCCCCTCCATCTCTCTCTCTAAATTCCCAGAACCACCACCCCCACATACACACATCACTCTGACGGGCCCTGACTGCAGGTTAGACACATCAAAAGCTGCCTCAGCTCTCTCTCTCTCTCTCTCTCTGCTATCTCTGCTCTGTCTCTCTCTGATATCTCTTCTCTGTCTCTCTGCTATCTCTGCTCTGCCTCAGCTCTCTCTCTCTCTGCTATCTCTGTTCTATCTCTGTCTCTCTGCTATCTGTCTCTCTCTCATCTGTCTCTCTCTCTGCTATCTCTGCTCTGCCTCAGCTCTCTCTCTCTGCTATCTCTGCTCTGCCTCAGCTCTCTCTATCTCTGCTATCTCTGCTCTGCCTCAGCTCTCTCTCTCTCTCTGCTATCTCTGCTCTGTCTCTCTGCTATCTCTGCTCTGTCTGTCTGCTATCTCTGCTCTCCCTCTCTCGGCTATCTCTGCTCTGTCTCTCTGCTATCTCTGCTCTGTCTCTCTCTCTCTCTCTCTCTTTCTGCTATCTCTGCTCTGTCTCTGCTCTCTCTCTGCTCTCTCTCTGCTCTCTTATGCTCTTACTGCATGGTGCAGCGCAGAGATGAGTATATCAGCCTCTCCCCCTTTCCTTCCCTCCCTCCCTTTCTTTCTCCTCTCTCTTCTCTCTCCTCTCTCTCCCTCTCCTCTCTCCTCTCTCTCTTTCTCTCTCCTCTCTCTCTTTCTCTCTCCTCTCTTTCTCTCCTATTTCTCTCTCTCTCTCTCTCTCCTCTTTCTCTCTCCTCTCTTTCTCTCTCCTCTCTTTCTCTCTCCTCTCTCTCTATCACAAATAAATAGGAGTAGAGAGGAAATAGTCGGATCCCTCCGAGACAATCTTGCACCGTCCTCCCATTACCGCCTCGGTTACGTAAACCGTTGACAGAGGGGACAGTGTGTGACGTTTAATGGCTGCTGGGGCTTGGCCGGTGACCGGGCTGCTGTGACACTACCTCGCCACCAGTATTTTTTTTATTTTTGTGGGAAGAGTTTTAATCACGAGGTGTGTGTCCGTCCAGGCTGTGTAAATTATAGACCAATCAGAGTTTAATCACTCAGACACAGTGAGCAATATGCCCTGGTCGTCGATACCAGCTCCTATTAATACTCCCTTTTACTGCTTAATAAGATGCCCCCAATTTGTTTTTGTTCTGTTTTTGTCTGATCTTTTTTTTCTCTTTTCTTGCATTTTAATGAGCTGTGGCGCCGGGGGCCCTGTCGACCGGTTGTTAATGCTCCGGCGTCCCGCTGAAAGCCAGCGTGCGTCTTGGTAAAGAAAGAGAGGCCTCTGTTCTGTACGTGTCACTCCTTACACCGATAGTCAAAACAACCGTCTCTATAAAAAACCACACGCTGTTAGCCAGTTTGAGCTGTCCACAGACGCTAACGACCTGGTGTACATGTCATCTCTCCAGGTCAGGTCTAGGGGGGAGCTAGGTTACGGCTATGTTAAGATGGAGAGGGAGATTGTTGAAGATGAAGAATGCACAGTTAACGGCGAGACCCACAGCATTTGTCCTCATAAAACCGTCGCTGACTGATGAAGCCACAACAGCTGGGGGAATGCAATGAAAAGAGAAATGAGATGTTTTGGGGGCCAAGAGGAAAGTGTGTGTGCTCACATCACCAGGGTCTGTCTCGTACATCCACAAGTCTGGTAGTGAAAAACACCTCTCTGACCACTCGAAGTCAAGCACATAGAAAACAACCCCCTCAAGTTAGCACACCATATCACACCCTACACCTTCATATCTTTACACACATGCAATCATTCATTGACATGACCACAGTGCAATCTCATACATATCACTGGGGAGCACTTCAAATACCCCTGTTTAAATAGAGGCCATTTAAAAGCTTTTCTCATGGGTTCCATGCATTTGGAGAACTTCATGAAAACGGGACAAATCTAGTACCCGCTTTGAAATGGGCCACACCTTGATTAAGTACCATGTCATTGACTAATGTTATGCGTACTAAACATAGCTTCCCCCACCTGCCTCGACACACGGGCATATCAAGTGTTATTAAAAACAGCAGCAGGCACTTCTGTGCTGTGATTGATTCTGTGTGAGTCACCCAGCACACGCAGGGTTAAAGTATAGCTGCAGAGTCTTACTGCAGTGTCTGAAGCGTTTGGCTGTTCGCTACAGTACACCAGGAGAACAAAACGTCATCTCTCTCTGTTTCTTTTTTTCTCTCTCCAAAAATCATTTTTTATTGCATTTGTAACATTTGGCACAATACAAATTCATGGTGCTTTTACAAGATAAACCTGTAAAGATCAAACACTGACCTTTTTTTTTCTTAAAGAAAGTCTTCTCAGTATAAATGTTTTTTCTCTTTTCACTGCATTCTCTGTAGCATTGGTTTTTTAATTAAAAATCACAATGCCTCTTCTTTTTTATTTTAACAAGTCTACCCTCATTTCTCAAAGTCAAGACAGTATGTTAAACAACTCGTCTTTTTAAATAGAAGTTACAAGTTAGAAAATAGTTTCAATGTATTTATTTTTAATATAATATGCTTCTCTATCACCAGTCCATGGTACTTTCAATAGTTTCATATATAGATTTATTTATAAGCATGTACAACAAGAAATGTTCAGTCTTTTTAAGTTTTGCACTCTGTACAAAAAAGAAAGTTCCTGTCTTTTCCCCCGTTGTGCATTCTATTGCATGTTGTTATGAGAAGAGAGGGGTCGCTATGGGGATTGGGACTTGCCTGGGGGGTGGGTGGGGGGTTGTGTGGGGGGCTTTAAATCTGAGTCTCCTGAACCTTCTCCTTGGTGTGAGTTTTTATGACAAAGGGCTCAGGGAGGTTTGTGATGGCGCTGGGCAAGGTTCGAGGGAGAGAGTTCCCAATGTTGTTCTCTGTCCATTTAGCCCCATGTCCTGCTGGCTTGTACGTGTTGTATTTGGGCTTGAGGGTGCGGTAGTCCACCTTGTGATGGTCTGCTTTGTGGGGACTGGAATCCATTTTGGGTTTCTGGTTGCCATAATCCTGTTTGTGGGGGCTGTTGTAGCCTGATTTGAAGACGATGTAGTCCGGCGCGCCCTTGGGGGTGTGTTCTGATTTGGGTTTGTATTGACTGTTGTCGGGTTTGGATTTGTGTGTACTGTACTCCGGTTTGGATTTGTGTGTAATGTACTCCGGTTTGGATTTGGACTGAGTGCTGTAGTCAGGTTTGTAAGGGCTGTAGTCTGGTTTAGGTCGTGGGTGAGTGCTGTAGTCAGGTTTGAATGGGCTACAGTCCGGTTTGGGTTTTGGATGAGTGCCATAATCCGGTTTGAAGGGGCTATAATCTGCTTTAGGTGTTCTCGGGTGAGTACTACTGCTATAATCCGGTTTAAATGGGCTATAATCTGCTTTAGGTGTTCTCGGGTGAGTACTGTAGTCGGGTTTGAAGGGGCTATAGTCAGTTTTCGGCTGCTTGTGAGTGCTATATTCCGGTCTGAATGGGCTATAGTCAGCCTTTGGTCTATGAAGGCTAAAATCTGGTGTAGATTTGTGGGTGCTATATTCCACTGTAGATTTGTGGGTAGTGTAGTCCACGGTTGGTTTATAGGTGGTGTACTCAGCCTTGGGCTTGTGTATAATGTAGTCTGGTTTGGGCATGTGGATTGTGTAGTCCCCCTTGTAGTCAGCTTTGGGTTTGGGGAAGCCATAGTCTGTTTTGTGGCTGATATAATCCAGTTTTTGGATGCTGTTGTGGTCTCGTATCTCGGGCAGCGTGTGGTCTCGTATCTCGGGCAGCGTGTGGTCTCGGATCTCGTTGGCAGCAGAAGCAGGCGGCGGCAGGTCCTCCTCGTCCACCTGGATGATTTCTACTGTACGGGCGGCTGCCACTGTGCTCCGCTGCTGGTGGCGCTTCCTCAGCTTGTAGAAGGCGATGAGCATGACGGCGGCCAGTAGCGTGACGGCTACGAAGCAGCCGATGATGATCTTGGTGGTTTTCATCATCTCGTCCAGGCTGGGGACTGTGTCGGGTGGCTTGACCGTGGCGGACTTGGAGGCAGGAACGGAGGATGGTCGGGCGCCTGGCTGGCCCTCGGTGTTCTGGAGCAGAACGGTGGGAGTAGAGATGAAGACGGGCTGAAAGAGGGAGGGCGAGGCGGTGGTGGTGGTGCCAGCGCCCACCGCACCTCCCCCTGCTTCTCCTCCAGCCCCCCTACCAGTGTTAGGGGCGCTCGTTGTGGGCTTGGGCATCTCCGTGGTGGGTCCCGGCACTTCCACGGTCACCGTGGTGAAGTAGCTGAGGTTGGACGTGTTGAGTTCAGCCGCGCTCACGTTGAGGTAGGCCGAGGCGTTTGAGTTGCCGGCCGCGTTGGACACCATGCAGGTGTAGGTGCCTGTGTCAGCCGCCAGCACGTTGGAGAAGTTGAGTGTGCCATCATTGAGCACGGCGATCCGCTGGTGGGCCGAGGCGTGCGTCAGGACAGTCCCATTGGGCAGCAGCCACCGAACCGAGGACATTGGCGCAGTCCGGCAACGGAGCTCCGCTACGCGCTCTGCCGAAATATTCAAGTCTCTTGGCGCGTCACCTATGAAGGGGGCAGAGCACTGCAGCACGCCGGTCTCCCCCCGGTCCAACTCCACCAGCTGGCGGCCCCGCATGTGGGCCGGCGCGTGGCATCGGCCACAGCAGGTAGAATTGGTAGGGATATACTCTCGCAGCCATCGCGCCAGCCACATGGCTTCACAGCCACAGTTCCAGGGGTTGTGGTGGAGGTGCAGCTCCACTAGGTACCTGAGGGGGGAGAACAGGTCGTGTGGCAGGGCGCTCAGGTTGTTGTGGGCTAGGTTGAGCTCCACCAGCGAGCTCAGGTCGTCAAAGGCGTTGCGCTCGATCACACCAATCTGCGAATTCATCACCCACAGCTTCTTGAGTGAGCGCAGGCCCCGGAAGGAGCCTGGCTTGATTTCGGAGAAGAGGTTCTCCGAGATCTCCAGTTCCTCCAGGCCCAGCAGGGGGCTCAGATTGGGCATCTCCCCCCGGATGTTGCACATGCCCAGGTTGAGGTACTTGAGGTTGTGCAGGCCCTCAAAGGCGCCATCGGAGATGAAATCCAGCTTGCGCAGCTCGCCCAGGTCCAAACGCATGAGCGAGGGCACTCGGTTGAAGGCATACGAAGGGATGCTCTCAATGGGGTTATTCCTCAGCCATAATTCCCTGAGCTTGGACAGGTACTCAAAGGCACCACTGGGCACCCCAGTTAGCCGGTTGTCAAATAGCTCCAGCGTGTTTAAGCTGGTGAGGCCATTGAAGGCGCCCACCTCGATCTGCCGGATGGCGTTGCGGCCCAGCTGCAGAACCTCAAGGTGGTGCAGGTGTCGGAAGGTGTCGGCCTGCACCTCTCCAATTGCATTCTCCATCAGGTTGAGGTGGCGCGTGTTGGCGGGGATTCCCGGGGGCACGCGAGTGAGGCCGCGCCGAGTGCACACCACTTTGCTCAGCTGGCTACTACACGAGCACTGCGGTGGGCAGCCCTGAGGGCCTGGCGCTGCTGCCCCCGCCATAGCCAGAGAGGCGCTGCTCCACGCTCGCGCCATCAGGAACACAACACAGAGCAGGGTGGCTCGACGCACAGCTACCCGCCCCAGGAGACTCATGATGTGGCACGCTCATAATTCAGCATCGTCCGGGGGGAGAGGGTTGGGGGGGGGGTCGGTTGGTTGAATGGGTTGGTGGTCGAAAGTGGGAGGGGGGGGTGAGGTATAAGGGGAGGGTGGAGAGGGCTGGCCCTACCCCGGATTAAGCAAGACTCTGGCTCTCTTTTCCATGGACACTACTGGAGGGGGGAGGGCAACTGCTCTTAAATGTTTCAGAGACAGAAAAAAATATAGAATAGGAGATGGAGATGATTGAAATAGGGTTGGAAATGCTAGACACCTACCTCAAGCGTTTTTTTTTTTTACAGGTCCTTACGGGATTGTTTGTCAATCACAGAGTGTTTAAATCGGGTATATATCCAAGGAGCAGAGAAATAAAGAATTTTATTTCTGCTCTGTTAGAAGCAAATGAAGTGAAGATTCTTTGCCAAAATGGCCCCTTTTTATAATTCCACACAAGCGAACATCATCCGAAGAAGGAAAAGATGTGAAGGCCCATCCGAAGCTTGTGTTTTAGATGGGTAGGAATCCAGTCAGGCTCCTATAGCAGTACACGCTCGCTCGCTCTCGGCTGCTCTTCTCCCGCTTGTCCTTGGAATCCGCCGCTCGATGTTTCCGCCGAACGCCTTCTCCAAGTCTCCATAGCACAAACGCGTGCTCACCGACACACACACTCCGCACTCTGAAAACCCAAGGCAGAGAAGAAAAATGGGTGGGGGTTTCAGGGTAGAGGGAGGGGGGGGTTAAGGAGGAAGAAGAAGAAAAATTCCACAGTCCTTTCAAATTTCTTCCCCTTTTGTTTGAAGGGGGGGGGGACAGGACCCCCCCTTTCCTTTCCCTTGGCTCTTTCTATTTTTTGGTGGTCAGTCAGTCAGTCTACCCTCTCTCTCTCTCTCTCTCTCTCTCTCTCTCTCTCTCTCTCTTTCTCTTTGTGTGTCGAGTCGTGTCCACTTGATTTCTGTAGCGCTCTGCAGGGTTGAAAAGGCTACGCGACACACACTGCGGTCATTAGCTTATTTCTCCTCTTAACTAGCTCTGCGCTCCAGCACAGCAGCACGCAAACACGGCTCGCCAGCAGCGGCGCTCACACACACACACACACACACACAGCAGCTGCAGCCTGCCTCCCGCGCACTTCCCAATAATCCGTCAATTTCTTCCGAGGGTGGGTGGGGGTTTGTAACAGAGTTGAGAGAGGGAGGGGGGCGTAGAGTAGATTCAGCAGCAATATCAGCACAGCAAAAAGAGGCTAAAGCGCCATCTCCCTCGGTCTCTTTCTCGCTCCTGTTTTCAATCCCTTTTTTTCTTCACCGCGCGGCAGAATAGGAGAGTGAAGCAAGAGAGAGCCGAGCGGGGCACAGGCGTGAATGTTATAGCAGCATCGATGAGGAAAACAGATCCGCTGTAGCAGCAGATGAGCGAGAGCGGGGATGTGTATCTCTTTCTCTCTCTCTCCCCCTCTCCCGTTCTTCTCAGCCCCCGCAGTGTCCTGAGGTAGTGGCCAAGCTCAAAGCACTCAGTCCTTTGTGTGTGCCAGCGCGAAGCCTTTCAACCGTGTTAGCTTCCACTGTCCTCTCTTTCTCTCTCTCTTGTTTCTCTCTCTGGCTCCCTGGTTTAGAGGAGAATAAAGCGCTTCCCAGGTGAACTGGAGAAAACGGCAGCGTGTCCCCACGGCAACACGATTTTAACCCCTGCAGCCCCGGTGTTAATCCTGCTGCTCAGGTTATTCCGGCACGTTTTTCTGGTGCCAGTGTGGTGCAAGGCTGCTCTCACTCTCTCTCTTTCATTCGCTTGTTCACTCTGTTGCTCTTTCTCTTTTGTCCTTGAGTGGGGAACGTGAATGTACTGCTGACGCATCCTGCTCGGAGCAGTGCATTGGTTTGATGCAGTGTTTTTGTGCATTAACTAATCCACTCTCCCCCTCTTTCTTTCTCCTTCTCTTCTCTCTCTCTCTCTCTCTCTCTCTCTCTCATATATTCTACCCTGTTCCTCTCCCCTCTCCCGTCTCACTCAAGCCATTGCTCTTGCTCTCTCTCCTCGTTTGCCTGTCTACTCATCTTTTTTCTCTCTCGCGCTCGCTCTCTCTCTCCGTCAGAAGGTCAATGTAGAGTGAGTGTATCCTGCCTGACGTGTGTGCGCGTGCACACGTGTGCTCTGGGCCCTGGGACATTTTGAGGACTGGATGGCGGGAGATGTTCTACTGTTGAGTGAGGTAGAGAATGAGGAAGTGAAAAAGATGGGGACAGAGAGATTAAGAGAGGTGGACAGAGAGAAGTGAAATAGGGAGGGAGATTAAGAGAGGTGGACAGAGAGAAGTGGAAGAGGGAGGGAGATTAAGAGAGGTGGACAGAGAAGTTAAAGAGGGAGGGAAATTAAGAGAGGTGGACAGAGAGAAGTGAAAGAGGGAGGGAGATTAAGAGAGGTGGACAGAGAAGTTAAAGAGGGAGGGAAATTAAGAGAGGTGGACAGAGAGAAGTGAAAGAGGGAGGGAGATTAAGAGAGGTGGACAGAGAAGTGAAAGAGGGAGGGAGATTAAGAGAGGTGGACAGAGAAGTGAAAGAGGGAGGGAGATTAAGAGAGGTGGACAGAGGTGAAATAGGGAGGGAGATTAAGAGAGGTGGACAGAGAGAAGTGGAAGAGGGAGGGAGATTAAGAGAGGTGGACAGAGAAGTTAAAGAGGGAGGGAAATTAAGAGAGGTGGACAGAGAGAAGTGAAAGAGGGAGGGAGATTAAGAGAGGTGGACAGAGAAGTGAAAGAGGGAGGGAGATTAAGAGAGGTGGACAGAGAGAAGTGAGATGAAGAGAGGGACAGAGAGAAGTGAGAGGGAGAGGGAGGGAGAGATGAAGAGGGACAGAGAGAAGTGAGAGGGAGGGAGAGATGAAGAGAGAGGGACGAAGAAGTGAAAGGGGGAGGGAGAGATGAAGAGGGACAGAGAAGTGAAAGGGGGAGGGAGAGATAAAGAGAGGGACAGAAGTGATAGAGAGAGAGGGACAGAGAGAAGTGAGAGGGAGGGAGAGATGAAGAGGGACAGAGAGAAGTGAGAGGGAGGGAGAGATAAAGAGAGGGACAGAAGTGATAGAGAGAGAGGGACAGAGAGAAGTGAGAGGGAGGGAGAGATAAAGAGAGGGACAGAAGTGATAGAGAGAGAGGGACAGAGAGAAGTGAGAGGGAGGGAGAGATGAAGAGAGAGGGACGAAGAAGTGAAAGGGGGAGGGAGAGATGAAGAGGGACAGAGAAGTGAGAGGGAGGGAGAGATAAAGAGAGGGACAGAAGTGATAGAGAGAGAGGGACAGAGAGAAGAGTCGCTCTGATTTCGATGATAAACACACCTCTTTTTGATGAATGATTTTACTATATCTACGGTCTCTCTTTCTCTCTCTCGTTCTCTCTCTTTTGCTCTCTCTCCCTCTTGCTTGCTCTTTCCCTTTCTCTCTCTCTGTCTCTGTCTCCCTCTCTCTCCTTCTGACTCTCTCTCTCTCGGTCTCCCTATTTCTCTCGCTCTCTCTCTCCTCCATTTCCCAGGAACAGGGAAGAATATCTGACTCCTTCCTTTCCCCACTATTCTCTCTCCCTTCAACTCCCTCTCTCGCTCCCACCTCTTCCTCTCCCTCTCTCCTCAAAGTGATGTGAGTGAATGGTGATTAGTCAGGGGTCTGGCCCCTGGTCGGAGAGTGGGATGCTGCTGACTGCTGCTTGGAGCACATCAGGCCACCGTGCAGGGTCTTCTTGGTGTGTGTACAACAGGGATTCCTCAACTAGACACAGATGTGTTTTTGTGGATGGTCTTGGGGCTGGAACATAAGTACAAATAATTTGTAGGCTGCGCATTGAACGCAAGAAGATATAATATTTGACTAAAACATGATCATTTCAAACCTTGCTTACATTTGTATACGATCACACTTGGGGATAATTTGGAAAATATTTCCAAAATTCAAATGAATATTTTATGTCCAACAATAAAACTTTTGTTCATTTATAATTTTTTTGCCCAGAAAATCCATGAAGTCACTTGGCCGCCAGCTGGGGAACCCTGGTTCAGAACATAGAATTACAACTGATAAGGGAGGTCCTCATTAGACATCACCGGCAACAACGTCGCCTAACAAACCCACCGTCACTGGACCAGACAGGACTGGCAAAAAGTGCTCTTCACTGACGAGTCGCGGTTTTGTCTCACCGGGGATGATGGTTGGATTTGCGTTTATCGTCGAAGGAATGAGCGTTACACTGAGGCCTGTGCTGTGGGGCGGTGTGTCACAGCATCATCGGACTGAGCTTGTTGTCATTGCAGGCAATCTCAACGCTGTGCGTTACAGGGAAGACATCCTCCTCCCTCATGTGGTATCCTTCCTGCAGGCTCATCCTGACATGACCCTCCAGCATGACAATGCCACCAGCTATACTGCTCATTCTGTGTGTGATTTCCTGCAAGACAGGAATGTCAGTGTTCTGCCGTGGACAGCGAAGAGCCCGGATCTCAATCCCATTGAGCACGTCTGGGACCTGTTAGATCAGAGGGTGAAGACTAGGGCCATTCCCCCCTGAAATGTCTGGGAACTTGCAGGTGCCTTGGTGGAAGAGTGGGGTAACATCTCACAGCAAGAACGGGTAAATCTGGTGCAGTCCATGAGGAGGAGATGCACTGCAGGACTTAATGCAGCTGGTGACCACACCAGATACTGACTGTTACTTTTGATTTTGACCCCCTTTGTTCAGGGACACATTATTCCATTTCTGTTAGTCACATGTCTGTGAGACTTGTTCAGTTTATGTCTCAGTTGTTGAATCTTATGTTCATACAAATGTTTACACATGTTAAGTTTGCTGAAAATAAACGCAGTTGACAGTGAGAGGATGTTTATTTTTTTTGCTGAGTTTAGTTGATTTTGGCTCTGAAATCACACACACACACACACACACACACACACAGCCGGAAGACCTAACCCGGGATAATCTGCACAGCTCCATGAACCCAGTCACAACATCAGCCTGCAATGTCAATTGCCCTTCTGTTATAATGGGCCAAGCCCAAATGTAATGTTGTGTGTGGATGAGGTGAGCAGTGGTACTGGCAAGCGCTCTGTCTGTTCAGAGCGGGAACAGTGTGTGTGTGTTGCGTTTGACCCAAGGGTCTCATACGAGAATTCCTTACCAAAATGACCCATCAACCCATAATGACCACAGCTGGTAGTTGGTAGGCTCCTCTCCTTGTAGCCTGCCCTGGATTGACTCACTGAAACAGTTCCCCCTAATGCCACATTGAATTTACCCAAAATGGCAGCTCTGCTCTGATAGGCTCTAGTTCTGCCCCCCCCCCCCCCCCCCCCCGTAAATAATGTTGATATATTTCTGGTTGTGCTAAAGCACTGGCCAAGCAGTGCTGGTGGTCATATGACGTTACGGTGATCCATAATGGCAGAAGGGAGCCTGGTTGAGTTGTGGTCGGCCCCTGACGGCTTCTAACGTTGAAAGACTTAACTGCCTGACCACCACCATGCCACCCTCTCATGCCCGCTAGCCCTAACGTGCCTGCTGCTGCCTCGAATGCCCTGGACCGCCCGGCGTGGTTTGTGGGCACGAGGCGACCCACTTTTTGGCACGGTGGGTCTGCCAGTCAGTTAGCGTTTCAAGGGTAGACGTGTGTGTGTGTTTGTGGAGTGCGTGGTGCAGAACCCAGGCCTTGGGGCTACAGCCAGCGAGTCTGGGATGCTACCAGTCGCATGTAGGTCAGCTGTGTGTTTGTGTGAGATATGAGATGAGGGAGCGAGAGGACCAATGAGTATATGTCCTGCCGTATATCCCTAATGCTAATCTGATTATATACTGTACACAGTAGCAGGATGATAGATCTAATGAATATTATGTCATTGCACAGCCCTCGCCAGAAATGAGGATTTGTGTGCGTTCTGTTCAGTTTGAGAGTGTAGGCTAAAGAGCAGGGGTGGGCAACATACGAGCCCATTCAATCCTGCCCGGGGGAGATTTGAGTAAAATATATACAAACAATATTGGGAAATGTATTATTTTGGGTTATGGTCCAGGTCACTCTTGAATGTCCAAAACTATATGGAAATTATTTTAAAATTCTAATGGACCTAAAAGTTTCAAATCACTGCCCCTTTTTCTGTCCGGCAAATTGCTTTTGACAAAGTAATTGCTCCGAAAAAATCTGTGCAAAAATATAGAATGCAACTTTCTATTGTTGGATTCTATCTTATTACCTTTGGAATCAGAGGCAGATGCTTACTCCCATCTGCCGTCCCCAATGCCCTAGCAAAACCAAACTTGAAGGTAACAGCCCTCACAGTTGCCCCTAGTGGCTGGTTTCTACATCATCTCCCGACATCCTCAGACATGGATGGACGTGGGATACTGACTTGTATCATGGGTGACCTGGCTGCTATAGCGCCTGTGAGCCTGAAAGGCGTGTGTGCTTGGGGAAAGACGTCTCTGCTTCTGTGTGTGTGTTTTCTGAGTTTGTATGTGCTCATTTATTTTTGCGTTAGCTGTGTGTGTTCATAGTGTTTGGGTGTGTGTCCTTCACCTCTACAGTATCTAGGGAGACCACAGTCCTCTCTCTCATCAGTTCTGCTCAGCCTCATCCCCAGTTAACTGGGTTTAACCATTTCTCCAGCCCACTGCCCAGCCCTCCGCTGGGAACTTTGTCCCCGTCTCTCTCTCTCTCTCGCTCTCTCGCTCTCTCTCTCCCCCCCCAGACTTTCAGTTTTCCATCCTCTGCTAGTTTTAGTATTATTTTTCAGAGGAGGGAACACACACTGACTGACCTTGGGGAAGAGGACAGGGGTCGGACACTTCTTTTCCTATTTTTCATTTCAATTTCCAGGAATTAATTCTGGGAGAGATTACACCCACAAAGACCGCCGCCACCCTGGCGAGAGAGCTTAAACCGCGTGTGAGGGATTTTACCATTAATCATTATTCTCACTACACACACCATACACACGCGCCAGTGTGACAGCTGGCAGTTGTCCAGCATACAATGGACACACACACACACACACACACACACACACACACACCTGTACACACACCCAGACATATGCTACATTGCAACTAGATTAAATATTCTAGATTAGACTTCTGTAATCCACCTGGGTTGGGTTCAATGTGAGTTTTATTTTATCACGTTAAGCTGTCAGTTAAATGACATTAGGTGAATTTAACCCACCATAGATAATCTCAACTCAACCTGTGTGGCCCCTTGTCTGTGTCTTGTCTCTCTCACACTCTCATCTCCTTCCTAACAGTGTATTAGTGCGTGGTCTAATATTTGAAGGCCAGTCAGTGGTTAATTGTATTTGCCCAGATGGTGTGGGAGTGTGAGACGTGGTACATGTGTGACATGTTATTGGGGGCTTAAGGGTTCAGTCTAAGTGAATCCACACTTCAACTCCCCCTTTTTGTCTCTCTCTCCCTCTCTCACCCTGTTGATCTCTACCTCTTTCTCCCCTCTTCCTCCTCATCTCTATCTTTCGCTCTCGATCTACCCTCCCCCTCTCTCTCCTTTCATCCCCCTAGTGTGCTACAGCAGCTCACACAATAGCCATTGTTTATAGACTAATGACCTTCATTATGTTTGGGGCCAGTTTGTAGCCCCGCCAGAGCTAGTGGATTAGCTAGCCTCATGTCAGCTGGATGTGGAAGAAAGCAGGCTTAAAGTAGCCAACCCAGTGATCATCATCATCATCGCCTGTTAAAAGCCTTCTAAATAGCCTGGCAGACAAACATTTAATGAAAAGACTATTGAAGTCGCCCAAATTCAGTTTTGGGATTTGAGAATCATCATATCTTTTTTGATATGGCTTGTTGCACATCTGAAGCATAGCGTTTGTGGTCGTGAGATTTGAAGGTCAATTGTGTGTAGTTTAGCCTAACAATGTTTGGATTTAGTCCTCTTGTCTTTCTTTTAGTGTGACCTTTTAGATATTTAGTGGTGTAATTAGCCAAAGTGTTTTGTGTTAATGTTCTGGGGCACACACACACACACACTGTCACATTTAGGAACGCATCCAACCAGTGCTCTCCCTGGCATCCGGTACCAAGGGGGTGGGGCCAACCCCCTGTTGCTCCCCCATTCTACCATATGCAAATTCCCCCGCCGTCTATCCCGGCCACGTCATTGGTCGAGGAGGCTCCATTAAGATTCCGGAAGCGTCGTGGCGTGCGCATTATCCCTCACTGTGTCGCCTTGCCAACCACCTGACGGGCTAGCGGGCTGTAAATAGAGAGGGCTCCATTCTCAGCTCCCTGGGTAAAGACATGTTAATGCCCAACCATGAGAGGCCTTAAATCTCCCTGACTTTTAGCTGCTTGGGAGCAGAGGACGTGTGGGTGGTGGGGGGTTACTCTGGGTACTCTGCCCTACTCTCTCAATCTCCCTGTTCTCCCAATCCTTTTCAGGGGCTGGTGAAAATGAAACTTGCCTGTCTCTCTCTCTGAGTTTGCTGGCTAGCTGAGCACATTCTCCATTGCAGCGCAACCGTGGTAAAGAAAGCCTCTAAGAGTTAGTCTAATATTCTGTCCAAACTGTTTTATGGTCTCTGCCTAGCGAACTCTTTGAACATGACCACTGAAATACATGCTATGTCAACATTTTAATGTGGAGGGTTTTTCCACACACCCAGTTGTGACATTGTGTTAACACCTTTGTACCTTGCCTCACTGTCATGAGATGCTAGCTTCTGTCTCCAAAATTCCATTCTCTACTTACCTCCAGTTTCCCACAGTCTTCCATGAAACGGCAGGGTAAGCGTGGAAACTCCATCAGAAACCATGTGGGAGGATTAGGAGGGGAGGGGAGGCAGGTTAGATCGGGACAGAAGAACAGCTTTCATCCCCAAAATCCGTCACAGATATATGCCAGACTATCAACAATGGTCAGACTGAGTTCAATGCCCACAGCCTGTCTCTGGGTCTGTGTGTGTGTGTTCCTGTCTGTCACAAATCCCTTCTGCAGGAAGATACAGAACATTTCACAGATATTACCTCTTTCTAGAGTTTCAGCCAGTGAGGAAGGTAGCTAGCCTAGATGGAGAACCCAGAGAAGCCTGTGACTTATCCTCTAATATTCCCAATTTTGATTTCATTACAGGTCAACTTTCCCTCTAAGTAACCTGGTTAGCATTCCAAATGGCACCCTATTCCCTATATAGTGCACTACTTTTGACCAGAGACCATGGGGCATGGTCAAAAGTAGTGTACTATATAGGGAATAGGGTGCCATTTGGCGCTTTAATGTATTCCTGCTCAGTGTAGCCCTCAGACACTGGGAGCTCGTCGGGCAGATTGAAGCCCCTGCTACCATTCAAATGAACAATCTGTTCCCAGGCTACTAGGCTGGAGATGAGTCAAAAGGGCTGTGGGGGAACAATGTGATAAGATGCTGTAATACAGGCTAATGCAGAGAGGTGTGAGCATGCACAGTCAGGCACTGTTAGTTGGTACATCGCAAAGGTGATGAGGGATATCACCTGCTTCTATGTTGTTGTTTTTTTTTGGGGGGGGGGGGGTAGATTTGTTGGGAGTTTCTGTTCAGGGAAAAAAGGTGTGTGTGCTGCATGTGTGTCGGTGCAGTAGGTGTGAAAATGTAAGTTTTAATAAGTGTGTGCACGTATGTGGTTGTTGTGTATTTATTGGTACTTCTCCTAATTCTGATTCTGACACTCCCACCCCCACTCCTGCATGGACTATCTGAACCAGTCTCCTCGTACAAACCTACTGCAGTCAGTTTCTCTAAAATTTCATCTCCATTCCTCTCCTCCCCTTTTAAAACCTGAGGATTTGTCCAAACAAGCTAAGTGGGTCTAATCTGGTGCGTACGCCTGTCATACAGACATGTTAACCACACCGCATTTAGCTACTCCAAGAATCCTCCACAGAACACTCAACCAGCCTAGCAGCTTTGCAGCACCGGGAATAAAAGAAACAGCAATGGAGAGGGAGAAGGCGAGTCAATCGGCAAAGGAGTGGAATATGACGTCCAAAAGAGAGGGGGAGAAAGACGGAAAAGAGGAATAAATCCCCTTAAACCAGGGCCTGTGACCTTTCTTAAATGTGTTTTCTGTTGCAAGGCAATTGGGGATTTCCCCAGAGGTGGGGCTGACTGGACTCGGCCAGGCAGGCTGCTCAGTAGCTCTAGTGAAAGGAAAAAAGCAATGGCTAGCACTTTCTAAGTTGAAGTCAATAACAGGTTTGGCCATTCTATCAGGGCCTCTCTCTCTGTGTTGAGAGCTCAGGGATGGAGAAATGGCCGTTGATTGAGTTCTTAAAAATACTCCTTCCTTCCAACAATCTGTTGTGAAAAAGCGGGAGGGAGCATGCGCTGAGGAAAAAGTAGACAGGAAAGAGACTGTTGATGGATGGCCTGGCAGAGATGTACTACTGCAGAGATGTACTACTGCAGAGATGTACTACTGCAGAGATGTACTACTGCAGAGATGTACTACTGCAGAGATGTACTACTGCAGAGATGTACTACTGCAGAGATGTACTACTGCATGGCAACAAGGGGGGAAGTGGAGAGATAAAGAGGAAAGAGAGGGAGTAAACAAGTGTGAATGGGAAAGGGCCTGGAGATCAGAGACCTTGGGAGTCCCTCCAGACTGTTTCACTGGGCTTGAGAGATCGAGACGCACACACAGATAGGTCTAATGCACATAGATTTAGCCCCAAAACTCCTATTCTCCAAATCCCTTCTCATATGTTAGCATTTTTACCAGAGCTTACAGGGATTAAAGTGGGCACGGCTGGCCGGCTTGTATCGGGAACGGAGAGATCCAGAAAGATGAGTGTAGAGGAGAGGACACACTGTGTGGCGGTAGATGGGCTACTGTGTGTGTGTGTGTAATCCTCCATTGCCTGACAGATACAGTAACTATACTAGTCATATCAGCACAGTTTGGCCCACAGTATGCTGTTAGTATGTTGGAAAGCATCGCTTGCAATTTTCTTGAACCTTCCCTCAGTTCTATTTAGAAATATTTGAAAGATGGGCAAATTGAATTTGTATAGCCTACAGTTGGGTTTCTGCATTTTCCTTTGTCAGCTAACCTAGCATTGGCCTACATTATAAGTCCCATTTATTTTCCATGAACCTAGACCTGGATGGGTTCTATGCTACAGTGCCTTCAGAAAGTACAGTGCCTTGCGAAAGTATTCGGCCCCCTTGAACTTTGCGACCTTTTGCCACATTTCAGGCTTCAAACATAAAGATATAAAACTGTATTTTTTTTGTGAAGAATCAACAACAAGTGGGACACAATCATGAAGTGGAACGACATTTATTGGATATTTCAAACTTTTTTAACAAATCAAAAACTGAAAAATTGGGCGTGCAAAATTATTCAGCCCCCTTAAGTTAATACTTTGTAGCTCCACCTTTTGCTGCGATTACAGCTGTAAGTCGCTTGGGGTATGTCTCTATCAATTTTGCACATCGAGAGACTGAAATTTTTTCCCATTCCTCCTTGCAAAACAGCTCGAGCTCAGTGAGGTTGGATGGAGAGCATTTGTGAACAGCAGTTTTCAGTTCTTTCCACAGATTCTCGATTGGATTCAGGTCTGGACTTTGACTTGGCCATTCTAACACCTGGATATGTTTATTTTTGAACCATTCCATTGTAGATTTTGCTTTATGTTTTGGATCATTGTCTTGTTGGAAGACAAATCTCCGTCCCAGTCTCAGGTCTTTTGCAGACTCCATCAGGTTTTCTTCCAGAATGGTCCTGTATTTGGCTCCATCCATCTTCCCATCAATTTTAACCATCTTCCCTGTCCCTGCTGAAGAAAAGCAGGCCCAAACCATGATGCTGCCACCACCATGTTTGACAGTGGGGATGGTGTGTTCAGCTGTGTTGCTTTTACGCCAAACATAACGTTTTGCATTGTTGCCAAAAAGTTCAATTTTGGTTTCATCTGACCAGAGCACCTTCTTCCACATGTTTGGTGTGTCTCCCAGGTGGCTTGTGGCAAACTTTAAACAACACTTTTTTATGGATATCTTTAAGAAATGGCTTTCTTCTTGCCACTCTTCCATAAAGGCCAGATTTGTGCAATATACGACTGATTGTTGTCCTATGGACAGAGTCTCCCACCTCAGCTGTAGATCTCTGCAGTTCATCCAGAGTGATCATGGGCCTCTTGGCTGCATCTCTGATCAGTCTTCTCCTTGTATGAGCTGAAAGTTTAGAGGGACGGCCAGGTCTTGGTAGATTTGCAGTGGTCTGATACTCCTTCCATTTCAATATTATCGCTTGCACAGTGCTCCTTGGGATGTTTAAAGCTTGGGAAATCTTTTTGTATCCAAATCCGGCTTTAAACTTCTTCACAACAGTATCTCGGACCTGCCTGGTGTGTTCCTTGTTCTTCATGATGCTCTCTGCGCTTTTAACGGACCTCTGAGACTATCACAGTGCAGGTGCATTTATACGGAGACTTGATTACACACAGGTGGATTGTATTTATCATCATTAGTCATTTAGGTCAACATTGGATCATTCAGAGATCCTAACTGAACTTCTGGAGAGAGTTTGCTGCACTGAAAGTAAAGGGGCTGAATAATTTTGCACGCCCAATTTTTCAGTTTTTGTTAAAAAAGTTTGAAATATCCAATAAATGTCGTTCCACTTCATGATTGTGTCCCACTTGTTGTTGATTCTTCACAAAAAAATACAGTTTTATATCTTTGTTTGAAGCCTGAAATGTGGCAAAAGGTCGCAAAGTTCAAGGGGGCCGAATACTTTCGCAAGGCACTGTATTCATACCCCTCCACTTAATCCACATTTTGTTGTTACAGCCTGAATTCAACATGGATTAAATGTTTTTTAAATTCTAACCCATCTACACACAATACCTCATAATGACAAAGTGAAAACATGTTTTTAGAAATATTTGCATATTTATTGAAAATTAATTAGGCATATCTCATTTACATAAGTATTCACACCCATGAGTCGATACATGCTAGAATCACCTTCGGCACCAATTACAACAAAGTTTTTCTGAATCTCTTAGAGCTTTGCACAACTAGATATTTGCACTTTTATTAAAAAAAAAAATGATTCAAGCTCTCAAGTTTGTTGTTGATCATTGATAGATCATTGATAGATTTTCAAGCTGATATATGTCAAAACTGTAACTAGGCCACTTCGGGAACATTCAATGTTGTCTTGGTAAGCAACTCCAGTGTATATTTGGCCTTGTGTTTTAGGCTATGTTTTGGAATATTTGCATTCTCTACAGGCTATGTTTATACTGTGGAGTAGCTACAATGTTGTTGATCCATCCTCAGTTTTTCCTATCACATTCATTAAACTCAAACTGTTTTAAAGTAACCATTGGCCTCATGTTAAAATCCTTGAGCGGTTTCCTTCCCCCCCGGCAACTGAGTTAGGAAGGACGGCTGTATCTTTGTATTGACTGGGTGTATTGATACACCATCCAAAGTGTAATTAATAACTTCACCATGCTCAAAGGGATATTCAATGTCTGCTTTTTTTTTTTTTTTTTACCCCATCTACAATTAGGTGCCCTACTTTGCATGGCATTGAAAAACCTTCCTGGTCTTTGTGGTTGAATCTGTGTTTGAAATTCACTGTTCGACTGAGGGACCTTAGATAATTGTATGTGTGGGGTACAGAGATGAGATAGTAATTCAAAGATGTTAAACACTATTATTGCACACAGAGTCCATGCAACTTATCACATTTTTACTCCTGAACTTTCTTAGGCTTGCCATAAAAAGGGGTTAAATACTGACTGACTCAAGACATTTAAGCTTTTAATTTTTAATCACAAAGTAAAATAATAATCTAAAAATATAAGTCCACGTTCACATTATGGGGTATTGTGTGTAGGCCAGTAACACACCATTTCAATTTAATCAATTTTAGATTCAGGGTGTAATGCAACAAAATGTGGAAAAAGTTCATGGATGTGAATTGTTTCTGAAGGCACTGTATGCAGTGGAACGACAAGGTCAATGGACTTCTAGGAGGAGAGAGAGATCTACTTTACATTAACCACCAGTTCCTCAAACTAGTGTACATCTAATGCCCTAACCATCAGTTTACATCATAAGTTGGCCTTTAGGTGTGTGTGTGGTGCGTGTGCATGTTACCCAGAATGGGCCCGATCCATGTCTGACGCATGGCCCCAATCTGTTGTATGTTTCTCCCGGCTCACATCTGGAGCAATGGGTTTTCCTCTTGATAGACACACATACTGTACACACACACGCTGTACACACACACACTGTACACACACTGCCCAAAGATGCATTTCCATGGTCGTACGATGCAGAGGACGCTTTAATATTGTATGAAACCAGACGAGTCAGTGTAAATAGACCACACACCGTCCCCCATCAAAACACACTTGCTTCATCATGGGAGAACAACTTGATAGTTTTGTGGTTTTGCTGCGGTAAGATTGCTGTCTAGTATGAAGAAGCAGGACATTTCACTTCCTCCTCCTATTCCCCTTCCTCCTTCCCTTCTTTTTTCTCCTCCTCGTCCTAGATGGTGCTCTGCCATGTGCCGGTCATCCCTGGCTGCCTTGTGGTTTTAGCACTGTGCCCACTCCTCTCTGTCTCCTTCCCTCTCTCGCCTTCCCCGTATGACAAGCTCATAGTGAAAGCCCACGCCCTCGGGATGTGTGCTCTCTCACTCACTCACTTCCTCTCTCTCTGTCACTTACTTACTCACCATATCTCTCTTTCTCTTTCATTCCGTTCCTTTCTCCGAGTATCAACCGCAGGAACAGACAGGACATGGGAGAGGGAGAGCTGCTGACGACAGGCCCTACGTCACCTCGTGTCCCTCTCTCCCGCGCACATAGACAGACTGTTATCTCACACACATAAACACTGTTCTCTTGCTTGCATACACACACCTCTCACTCACTCACTCACTCACACACACACACACACACACACACACACACACACACACACACACACACACACACACACACACGCCGCTCTGCCTCCCAGCTGAATGCTTTATGTAAGACGGTTTGTTGGCCTTAGAGGAAAACTCCATGAAATTGCAGCATATTATTGCCCTGCTACAGGGAAGCTATAGGCAGAGAGAGTTAAGCACACTGCATAATATCATCTACCATGTACAGTTGCTATCTGAAATATTCATTCCCCTTAGATTTTTTTCACATTTTGTTGCATTACAAAGTGGGAATGAAATGGATTTAGAAAGTGATTTTGTTGTCATTGATCTACACAATACTTTATGTCAAAGTGACAAGACAATTCTCCACATTTTTACAAATGAAAACAATATTAACTCAAATATAGTCATTGCATCAGTGATGGGGCTGGGGGGGCTGCCGTCTTATTGGCTCTCAACCTATCATGCAATTTATTTTTTTTGCGTTCGTAACTTGTTTTATACATAATGTTGCTGCTACTGTCTATTATGACTGAAAAGAGCTTCTGGACATCAGAACTGGGATTATTCACCTCAAATTGGACGAGGAGTTCTTCAAAGAGTCGGACGCAGGGGATATACTGCAGATATCCGACCAGGCCTCGATCCCCGTGATTCGCTGGAGAAGGAAACGGAGATTTCGGCAAAAGATCAGGGTGCCTTGCAAGGATCAGGCGACGAGTGGGTAATCTGCCCTTGCCCTCCGTTCTGTTAGCTAACGTTCATTCGCTGGAAAATAAATGGGACGAACTGAAAGCACGTATATCCTACCAACGGGACATTAAAAACTGTAATATCTTATGTTTCACTGAGTCGTGGCTGAACGACGACATCAAGAACATACAGCTGGCGGGTTAGACACTATCGGCAATATAGAACAGCAGCCTCTGGTAAGACACGGGGCGGGGGCCTATGTAGTTATGTAAACTGCTAGTGCACGATATCTAAGGAAGTCTCAAAGTTTTGCTCGCATGAGGTAGAGTATCTTATGATAAGCTGTAGACCACAATATCTACCTAGAGAGTTTTCATCTGTATTTTTCGTTGCTGTCTACATACCACCACAGAGCGAGGTTGGCACTAAAACCACACTAAATGAGATCTATTCCGCCATAAACAAACAGGAAAACACTCATCCAGAGGTGGCACTTTTCCAGAGCCGGTGACAATGCAGGGAAACTTCAATGAGTTTTACCAAATTTCTATCAGCATGTTAAATGTGCAAGCAAAAAGAGAAAAGTTCTAGACCGCATTTACTCCACACACAGAGACGTGTACAAAGCTCTCCCTCGTCCTCCATTCAGCAAATCTGACCATAACTCTATCCTCCTGATTCCTGCTTACAAGCAAAAATTAAAGCAGGAAGCACCAGTGACTCGGTCTATAAAAAAAAAAGTGGTCAGATGAAGCAGATGCTAAACTACAGGACTGTTTTGCTATCACAGACTGGAACATGTTTCTGGGATTCATCCGATGGCATTGAGGAGTACACCACATCAGTCACTGGCTTTATCAATAAGAGGACATCGTCCCCACAGCACATACATACCCCAACCAGAAGCCATGGATTGCAGGCAACATATGCACTGAGCTAAAGGGTGGGAGCGGGATTCTAACCCGGAAGCTTATAAGAAAACCCGCTATGCCCTCCGATGAACCATCAAACAGGCAAAGTATCAATACAGGACTAAGATTGAATCGTACTACACCGGCCACGACGCTCGTCGGATGTAGCAGGGCTTGCAAACTATTACAGACTACAAAGGGAAGCACAGCCGAGAGCTGCCCAGTGACACGAGCCTACCAGACGAGCTAAATAACTTCTATGCTTGCTTTGAGGCAAGTAACACTGAAACATGCATGAGAGCATCAGCTGTCCTGGATCACTGTGTGATCACGCTCTCCGCAGCTGATGTGAGTTAGACCTTTAAACATGTCAACATTCACAAGGCCGCTGGGCCAGACGGATTACCAGGACGTGTACTTCGAGCATGCGTTGACCAACTAGCAAGTGTCTTCAGTGACATTTTCAACCTCTCCCTGTCCGAGTCTGTAATACAGGATGTTTCAAGCAGACCACCATAGTCCCTGTGCCAAAGAACACCAAGGTAACCTGTGTAAATGACTACCGACCCGTAACACTCACGTCTGTAGCCATGAAATGCTTTGAAAGGCTGGTCATGGCTCACATCAACACCACTATCCCAGAAACCCTAGACCCACTCCAATTTGCATACCACACCAACAGATCCACAGATGATGCAATCTCTATTGCACTCCACACTGCCCTTTCCCACCTGGACAATAGGAACACCTATGTGAGAATGCTATTCATTGACTATAGCTCAACATTCAACACCATAGGGCCCCCAAAGCTCATCACTAAGCTAAGACCCTGGGACTAAACCTCCCACTGCAACTGGATTCCAACAACACATCCTCAGATCCTCAAAAGGTTTTACCGCTGCACCATCGAGAGCATCCTGACGGGTTGCATCACTGCCTGGTATGGCAACTGCTCGGCCTCCTGTTACTCTCTGTTATTATCTATGCATAGCCACTTTAATTACCCTACCCACAATTACCTCGACACCGGTGCCCCCTCACATTGACACATTGACTCTGTACCGGTACCCCCTGTATATAGCCTCCACATTGACTCTGTACCGGTACCCCCTGTATATAGCCTCCACATTGACTCTGTACCGGTACCCCCTGTATATAGCCTCCACATTGACTCTGTACCGGTACCCCCTGTATATAGCCTCCACATTGACTCTGTACCGGTACCCCCTGTATATAGCCTCCACATTGACTCTGTACCGGTACCCCCTGTATATAGCCTCCACATTGACTCTGTACCGGTACCCCCTGTATATAGCCTCCACATTGACTCTGTACCGGTACCCCCTGTATATAGCCTCCACATTGACTCTGTACCGGTACCCCCTGTATATAGCCTCCACATTGACACATTGACTCTGTACCGGTACCCCCTGTATATAGCCCCACTTTTGTTATTTACTACTGCTTTTTAATATTTTGTTTTTCTTATCTCTTACATTTTAATTATTTTCTTAACTGCTTTCTGTTATGGGTTTGTAAGTTAACATTTCACTGTAAGGTCTAAACCTGTTGTATTCGGCGCATGTGACAAATACAATTAGATTTGCATAAGTATTTACCCCCTTTGTTTAGGCAAGCCTTAATTTGTTCAGAGGTGGAATGTGGCTATATGCAGTGAGTGGGAAAAAGTTTTTGATCCCCTGCTGATTTTGTATGTTAACTTCTTTGTCAGTGGGTAATCAGTCTAATTTTAATGGTAGGTTTATTTGAACAGTGAGAGACAGAATAACAACAACAAAAAATCCAGAAAAACGCATGTCAAAAATGTTATAAATTGATTTGCTTTTTAATGAGGGAAATAAGTATTTGACCCCTCTGCAAAACATGACTTAATACTTGGTGGCAAAACCCTTGTTGGCAATCACAGAGGTCAGACGTTTCTTGTAGTTGGCCACCAGGTTTGCACACATCTCAGGAGGGATTTGGTCCCACTCCTCTTTGCAGATCTTTTCCAAGTCATTAAGGTTTCGAGGCTGATGTTTAGCAACTCGAACCTTCAGCTCCCTCCACAGATTTTCTATGGGATTAAGGTCTGGAGACTGGCTAGGCCACTCCAGGACCTTAATGTGCTTCTTCTTGAGCCACTCCTTTGTTGCCTTGGCTGTGTGTTTTGGGTCATTGTCATGCTGGAATACCCATCCATGACCCATTTTCAATGCCCTGGCTGAGGGAAGTAGGTTCTCACCAAAGATTTGACGGTACATGGCCCCGTCCATCGTCCCTTTGATGCGGTGACGTTGTCCTGTCCCCTTAGCAGAAAAACACCCCCAAAGAATGTTTCCACCTCCATGTTTGACGGTGGGGATGGTGTTCTTGAGGTCATAGGCAGCATCCTCCTCCTCCAAACACGGCGAGTTGAGTTGATGCCAAAGAGCTCCATTTTGGTCTCATCTGACCACAACACTTTCACACAGTTGTCCTCTGAATCAATCAGATGTTTATTGGCAAACTTCAGACGGGCATGTATATGTGCTTTCTTGAGCAGGGGGACCTTGTGGGCGCTGCAGGATTTCGGTCCTTCACAGCGTAGTGTGTTACCAATTGTTTTCTTGGTGACTATGGTCCCAGCTGCCTTGAGATCATTGACAAGATCCTCCCATGTAGTTCTGGGCTGATTCCTTACCGTTCTCATGATCATTGCAACTCCACGAGGTGAGAACCTGCATGGAGCCCCAGGCCGAGGGAGATTGACAGTTCTTTTGTTCTTTTGTGTTTCTTCCAACTGTTGTCACCTTCTCACCAAGCTGCTTGGCAATGGTCTTGTAGCCCATTCCAGCCTTGTGTAGGTCTATAATCTTGTCCCTGAAATCCTTGGAGCGCTCTTTGGTGTTGGCCATGGTGGAGAGTTTGGAATCTGATTGATTGATTGCTTCTGTGGACAGCTGTATTTTATACAGGTAACAAACTGAGATTAGTGTGCTCCTAATCTCAGCTCGTTACCTGTATAAAAGACACCTGGGAGCCAGAAATCTTTCTGATTGAGAAGGGGTCAAATACTTATTTCCCTCATTAAAATGCAAATCAATTTATAACATTTTTGACATGCGTTTTTCTGGATTTCTTTGTTGTTATTCTGTCTCTCACTGTTCAAATTATAGACTGATCATTTCTTTGTCAGTGGGCAAACGTACAAAATCAAGTCAGTACAATGTGGCTTAATCTACGTTGAGGGTTTGAACGTATTTTTTTTCCCTCTGGCACAGCGGTCTAAGTCACTGCATTTCAGTGTTAGAGGCGTCACTACAGACACCCTGGTTCAAATCCAGGCCATGATTGGATGTCCCATATGGCGGCACAATTGGCCCAGCATCGTCCGTGTTTGGCCTGTGTAGGCCGTCATTGTAAATAAGAATTTGTTCTTCACTGACTTGCCTAGTTAAATAAAATGTCAAATAAATGCATACGTAAGGTCCCTCGGTCAATTATTGAATTTCTAGCATAGACCAAGGAGCTTTTTGAAAGCCTCATAAAGAAGGGCAGTGATTGGTAGATGGGTAACAAATAAGAAATCAGACATTGAATATCTCTTTAAGCATGGTCAAGGTAATAATTCTGCTGTGGATGCCGTATCAAACCACTCACACACATTGAAGATGCAGTTGTCCTTCTGTTCTGAAACCCAGGACATGAAGGAAACTGCTCAGGGATGTCTCCATTGGTGATTTTAAAACGCATACAGAGTTCTATGAAGCTGTTGGGAAAAAAACTGAGATTGATCAACATTGTAGTGATTCCACAATAATGATGAATTGAAAAGGAGGAAAAAAGTATACACAATTAAAAATATTCCATAACATGCACTAAAGTAATAGAAAGAGGAGGAAGGGAAGCGCTACTAAGGTACACAATAGTACATTTTGGGTGATAGAAGGTGCTCTTTGGTAAAAGGGGTCAATTGGTCATCAAAAAGAAAGGAGGAACAAGGCACTCTTCATATAATTGATTCACATGCCTTTATTAGTATGGCATGTTCAATAGAAACAACGTTTTTAAAAACCGATGCGTTTCGGCTGCATGGCCTTCGTCAGAGGGAGTGGTTACACAATTGATTGGACACACCTAGTAAGCAATACTATACACATTAAAAGGTGAAATACTGTAGCTATGTTATCATAAAAATACAACTCCAAACTAGAAGTATCAGAACACTAAAAGGTAGCACTAAAGTAATATTGCAAAAAAGAACACAGCAAAGGAATACACTCTTGGGCCTAAATGCAAAGCTATGTTTGGGGCGCATTTTCAGGATGAAAAGAAAAAGGATGGACCTAAGCACAGGCAAAATCCTAGAGGATAACCTGATTGCCTGCTTTACACTAGACACTTGGAGAGGTATTCACCTTTCAGCAGGACAGTAACAACACAAGGCCAAATCTACACTGGAGTTGCTTACCAAGAAGACAGTCAATGTTCCTGAGTGGCGAAGTTACAGTTTTGACTGAAATCTGCTTGAATCTTTGGCAAGACTTGAAAATTGCTGTCTAGCCATGATCCCCTTGACAGAGCTTAAATAAGTTTTAAAAGAATAATGGGCAAATGTTGAGCAAAGTCTGAACTAGGGCTGTTACGGTGACCGCATTACCGCCACACTGGCGCTCACAAGTCATGACGGCAGTCAAATTCCACCTGAACATTTGGTCACGGTAATTAGGCTTCTCCAAGCTCTGATGCTGCTGATGGTCATTAATCAAATCAAATTTCAAAATCAAATGTATTTATATAGCACTTCTTACATCAGCTGATATATCAAAGTGCTGTACAGAAACCCAGACTAAAACCCCAAACAGCAAGCAATGCAGGTGTAGAAGCACGGTGGCTAGGAAAAACTCCCTAGAAAGGCCAAAACCTAGGAAGAAACCTAGAGCAGAACCAGGCTATGAGGTGTGACAAGTCCTCTTCTGGCTGTGCTGGGTGGAGATTATAACAGAACATGGCCAAGATGTTCAAATGTTCATAAATTACCAGCATGGTCAAATAATAATAATCACAGTAGTTGTCGAAGTCAGCACCTCAGGAGTAAATGTCAGTTGGCTTTTCATAGCCGATCATTGAGAGTATCTCTACCGCTCCTGCTGTCTCTAGAGAGTTGAAAACAGCAGGTCTGGGACAGGTAGAAGGTCTGGTGAACAGGTCAGGGTTCTATAGCCGCAGGCAGAACAGTTGAAACTGGAGCAGCAGCACGGCCAGTAGCCTACCAAACTAGCTATCTGATGCTGCTGATGGTCATTATTAGCCTACCAAACGTGCTAACTGCCTGGTACTCAGCACTCTATTGTCCCTCTAATCACTCTGACATCAATGCAAATGTTATCGAAAATCTAATCAAACACTTCATGAGAGCTCATGTTGCGCAACATTTCTATAGGCTATGCAATTGCCTGAGAAAACAGAGTGATGGCCTCTATTAAAAAGAGGAGGATCCCATCCGCGTTCTATAGGCTAGGCCTACTATATTTATTTCTCAACTTTCCTAATATTAAGCATATTGCTTCTCCTTACAACAGGAGTATAGCCTACCTGGCTGGCATGAAAAACAACCACGGGAAAGGTGTCATCCATTCATTATTTAAGTACATAGATGACAAGTATTTTTTCCCCCTGCCCCTGTTTGGAGACAGGTGCATGATAATCGTACTCCCTAATGTAGCCCACAGCCATATGGCATAGCAGATCAGGGCCTAACATAAGGACAACTCAGAGTATGTTATTCTGTTCATCTGAAATAGACTACATTTTCTTCATATCATGTTTCTTTAGACCTGTCTAAAATAAATCATGGATTTATTGTGGTAGCTATATTTCATAATGTTTTTTGTTGTTAAAATGTATATGTTCCGAAGGTCTGCATCAGTGGCTTGTAGGCTATGTGTGGAAGTCAGGAGATGTTAAATGTGTTTGTTTATTAACGGTAAATTACAGTGAGACCGACAGTTATATCCTTGACAATCAATGGCTGACAAAATGTAATGACCGCCAGAGCCCTAGTTTTAACATATTTCAAGCCACATTTCCATCCACTTCCATAACTGGTTTAAAGTCAAATACAAATCTGATTCCTGGCCTGTGTCTGAATGGTCAAATCTGATTATATATATTTTTTTATCTGAAATGTTTTTTAGGCTGTTATTTGGCATATCTTGTTGCTTGCTAACTTCTGTTTGACATGGACATGTGTAAGCTAACCAGCTTGTTAATTGTTGTAAGTGATTGTGCTAGAAAGCCATACGGCTAGCTAGTTGACTGCTGTCTGTAGCCAAAAAATACTTGTTTTCAAGGATCTTCTTATCCTTATTTTACACTGATTTTGAACATTCAAATCAACTGGGAAACGTCCATGGCAGGCATTGTCACCTTAGCTTGATACATAACTGCTGACCGATAGGAGCACCACCAACAGTCAGACTACACCACTCTGCACACACCCGTCGTTACTATGACAACTTGCGTAGCCATGTCAGCAAATGACGGCTGTATGAACACATCAAATATCACGTGTAATTCCAAAACGGATTTGAAAAACAACAGCTGATTTGAGCATTAAGGCCTGCAGTGAGAACAAGGCTTTAGAGACCTACCCAAGAAAACTTACAGCTGTAATCGCTGCCAAAGGTCTTTCTAATATGTATTGACTTGTTCTTCCACTTTGACATTAGAGTATTTTGTGTAGCTAATTCATTTGAATCTCACTTTTTAACACAATAAAATGAAGAAATCCGAGGGAAGTGAATATGAATGATCCCCACTGTATGTTTCCGATAATATTAAAACAAACCGTCATCTCTGCTGTTTTATTGCTTTGTCTGACACAGACATTAATGGATCAAGTTAATGTCATGATAAAAGACACCGACGTGTTGGATAAGATATTAGCCTGGCTTAGGTTAGACAGCGTTATTAGGTCGCCTTGACATTTTGTGAAATTACGTTTTTCTCACAAGTCGTTCTTCTGAGGACAGTTGAATAAGCAACGCTACAGTACATTTGGTGTGTGTAGGTCTGTATCACTCTTTGAAACTAGACTAACTCATTATGTCAGTTTGTGTGTTAATGTGTCACCATGGAAACCAGTGCCCAGTTGCTTAGAGCTTGATAGCTGTAGGTAAATAATACTTCCTCTATGGATGCTTTAATACACACACACACACACACACACACCCTCTCTCCGTGCCTATAATGTCCCCCTGAAAGACTACCATTTGCAGAATAGTCCCTCTAGGCTACACTGGTGTGTCCCATTATTGATCTGCACTTTGCCTGTCTCCACTCTTTTCACTTCAGTGTTTGACTCCCTTTTAAGAGTCTCTTCTGTAGTAGAGATCAGAGATGATGCTTATTGTTGCTGCTTCCCTCTGTTTCTGGCTTGACTGCCCGTACGACTCTCATTGAGACAGCTATGATCTCTACTGCACCACTCCTGTCATCAGTACACACATCTGCGCATGTGCTCGCATGAAAGCAATGCACACACACACACACACACACACACAAATTATACACGCATACACACACTGCCACATGACCTTTACGGTGATTGAGACCCTCTTGCTGTGCTCTCTGTTGGACTCTGGAGGTTGAGTTCCACACACACACCCTTTCCTTCTCCCTCTGTGGTGCATCACAATCACATCTGTGAATCCCAGAGAGTGGCAGGAACACTAATGATAGTAATGATAGTACTGGGGGCCTGAGACAGACAGCCAGGAGCCCAACGGGACTCCTCAACCACATCACTTAACCTGTCAGAACCCAACCAACAGTTTATTATAATCAGAACCATAGCCTTTTATCATTCTGCATTATGGATTGTGTGTGTCTGTGTAAATGCCAAAGCAGATGAGAGTGTCTGGATTTGCAAGGAAATTGATTTTCTTTTTGAGTTGATGCTGCCTTACACCCCCCCCCCCCCCCCAAATGCCAACTTTTTATGAGTTCATTCTTTTGGACTCTTCCCTTGTTAATCCAACGTGGGTGAATGGAGAACCCTGGCTATTTGAATATGTATTCACAGCGCATTGCCTTGTCTGGATGGAGACTGCATTGCTGACTCCAGTGTCTAGACCTAAGCCATAGACTAGGCACCATTTGATGGGTGTATCGTACTTTGTCATTACACCGTTCATTTAAATGGGATGGAGGTGACGACGTGAATCTTCCAGGCCGAGGAAAATCTGCACCTTAGTTAGGGTGGATGCGGTTTCACTGGACTCCACTTAAAAGCAAATTGAATTTTATTGATCACATACACATGGTTAGCAGATGTTAATGCGAGTGTAGCGAAATGCTTGTGCTTCTAGTTCCAACCATGCAGTAATATCTAACAAGTAATCTAACAATTTCACAACAGCTACCTTATACACACAAGTGTAAAGGAATTAATAAGAATATGTACATATAAATATATGGATGAGCGATGGCTGAACGGCATAGGCAAGATGCAGTAGATGGTATAGAGTACATTATATGCATATGAGATGAGTAATGTAGGGTATATAAGATTATATAAAGTGGCATTAGGATACATTTATTACATCCAATTTTTTATTATTTAAAGTGGCTAGAGATTTGAGTCAGTATGTTGGCAGCAGTCACTCAATGTTAGTGATGGCTGTTTAACAATTGGCCTTGAGATAGAAGCTGTTTTTCAGTCTCTCGGTCTCAGCTTTGATACACCTGTACTGATCTCGCCTTCTGGATGATAGCGGGGTGAACAGGCAGTGGCTCGGGTGGTTGTTGTCCTTGATGATCTTTATGGCCTTCCTGTGACATCGGGTGGTGTAGGTGTCTTGGAGAGCAGGTAGTTTTCGCCCGGTGATGCGTTGTGCAGACCTCACTACCCTCTGGAGAGCCTTGCAGTTGTGGACGGAGCAGTTGCCGTACCAGGCGGTGAAAGTTTGAGTGTTTTCGGTGACAAGCCAAATTTCTTCAGCCTCCTGGCGCTGGCGCTGTTCCGCCTTCTTCACCACGCTGTCTGTGTGGGTGGACCATTTCAGTTTGTCCGTGATGTCTACGCCGAGGAACTTAAACCTTTCCACCTTCTCCACTACTGTCCTGTTGATGTGGATAGGGGGGTGCTCCCTCTGCTGTTTCCTGTAGTACACGATCATCTCCTTTGTTTTGTTGACGTTGAGTGTGAGGTTATTTTCCTGACACCACACTCCGAGTGCCCTCACCTCCTCGCTGTAGGCAGTCTCGTCATTGTTGGTAATCAAGCCTATCACTGTAGTGTCATCTGCAAACTTGATGATTGAGTTGGAGGCGTACTTGGCCACGCAGTCATGAGTGAACAGGGAGTACAGGAGGAGGCTGAGAACGCACCTTTGTGGGGCCCCAGTGTTGAGGATCAGCGGGGTGGAGATGTTGTTTCCTACCTTCACCACCTGGGAGCAGCCCGTCAGGAAGTCCAGGACCCAGTTGCACAGGGCGGGGTTCAGACTCAGGGTCTCGAGCGTCATAACAAGTTTGGAGGGCACTATGGTGTTAAATGCTGAGCTGTAGTCGATGAACAGCATTCTTACAAAGGTATTCCTCTTGTCCAGATGGGTTAGTGCAGTGTGATTGCGTCGTCTGTGGACCTATTGGGGCGGTAAGCAAATTGGAGTGGTTCTAGGGTGTCAGGTAGGGTGGAGATGATATGATCCTTGACTAGTCTCTCAAAGCACTTCATGTTGAAGGAATTGAGTGCTACGGGGTGGCGATAGTTGTTTAGCTCAGTTACCTTAGCTTTCTTGGGAACAGGAACAATTGTGGCCCTCTTCAAGCATGTGGGAACAGCAGACTGGGATAGGGAGAGATTGAATACGTCCGTAACACGGACCCCTAGGATGCGGCTAGGGATGCCTTGCGAGGGTTAACACGTTTAAATGTTTTACTCACGTTAGCTGCAGTGAAGGAGAGCCCATAGGTTTTGGTAGCGAGCCATGTCAGTGGCACTGTATTGTCCTCAAAGCTAATACATTTGCTCACCGAATCAGTGTATACATCAATGTATACATCAATAAGGCTATCCGGAACATATCCCAGTCCAAGGGATCAAAGCAATCTTTAAGTGTGGAATCCGATTGGTCAGACCATCGTTAGAACAGACCTGAGCAGGGGCGTTTCCTGTTTTAGTTTCCGTCTATAGGTTGGGAGCAACAAAATAGAGTCGTTGTCAGTTTTGCCGGAAGGAGGGCGGGGCAGGGCTTTGTATGCGTTGCGGAAGTTAGAGTAACAATGATCCAGGGTTTTGCCAGCCCAGGTCACGCATTCGATATGCTGATAAAATTTAGCGAGCGTTGTTTTCAGATTAGCCTTGTTAAAATCCCCAGCTACAATAAATGCAGCCTCAGGATATGTGGTTTCCAGTTTACATAGAGTCCAATGAACTTGTGTCAGGGCCGTTGAGGTGTCTGCTTGAGGGGAGATATACACGGCTGTGATTATAATCAAAGTGAATTCTCTTGGTAGATAATGCGGTCGGCATTTGATTGTAAGGAATTCTAGGTCAGGTTGAACAAAAGGACTTGAGTTCCTGTATGTTGTTATGATCACACCACGACTTGTTAATCATAAAGCATACACCCCCACCCTTCTTACCAGAGAGATGTTTGTTTCCGTCAGCACGATGTGTGAAGAAACCGGGTGGGTGTACCGATTCGAACGTATCCCGAGTGAGCCATGATTCCGTGAAACAGAGAATTTCGCCTACCTTGTTGTCAAAAGACTGGACATTGGCGGGTAGTATACTCGGAGCCTGACCAGAATATCGCTCCGTCTGCCCCTTCTGCGGCGCTGTTGTTTTGGGTCACCTGCTGGGATCCGATCCATTGTCCTGGGTGGTGGTCCAAACAGAGGACCCACTTTGGGAAAGTCATATTCCTGGTCGTAATGTTGTTAAGTTGACGTTATATCTGATATTTATTCCCGGCTGTATGTAATAAGACTTAAGATTTCCTGGGGTAACAGTATAAGAAATAATACATTAAAAATGAAATACTGCATAGTTTCCTAGGAACACGAAGTGAGGCGACCATCTATGTGGGCCCCATATCTGGCTCATCTTTAGAACAACTAGGCTAGGTGCTAGACTTTTCAAGCATGAACTGAATACAAACCTAATCAAATGTATTTATATAGCCCTTCTTACATCAGCTGATATCTCAAAGTGCTGTACAGAAACCCAGCCTAAAACCCCAAACAGCATGCAATGCATGTGTAGAAGCACAGAGGCTAGGAAAAACTCCCTAGAAAGGCCCAAAACCTAGGAAGAAACCTAGAGGAACCAGGCTATGAGTGGTGGCCAGTCCTCTTCTGGCTCTACAATCCTCCAACCAACATTTTTGTCTGCATGCGGCTCCTCCTCTGGTTTTATTAGGGTTTTCATCCAACCCTCATTATACCTAGCTACAGGGCCCTACTTTGTCTGCTGAGAGTGGTATAAGTTTAATGTGTTTCACTGCATCGTCGCGTTTGCCTCCTTAATGTCAAGTGCTGAATGTGGACATTGCTGCGAGCCAACTTGGCAACGTGCTGTTTTAAACCTAACTTGTCCCTGGTCCTGCTGGCTCGTTTGGCTTGAGCACTCTCCCTCCTAATTGAAATGGTCGTACATTAACAACAGCAGGTGTGTTTAAAGCACTTTAGCGGCCGGGAAGTGGCAGCACGGTTTAAAGGCCCAATGCATACATTTTTTTATAACAATATCAAATAATTTGTCTAATAATGAAGTACCTTGCTGTAATATATTTCCATTAATATAGGCAAAAATGGCTTTTTAGGAAAACAGTATTTCTCAAGCAAGAAGTTTGCTATGATTTTCTGGGAGTGGCCCGAGTGGGGAGGGGAAAATAAGGTTTAGAACTCTGTTATTGGTCTATTATCCAATTTACCACATGGTAATGTCACCATGGAAAGCCAAAACTCCTACCCATGCAAACCTGCTGTGTAAGTTGTATTTTCAACCAGCAACTATCAGGAAATAACACTGATCAAATTGTTTTACACTTTTAAAGTGTTAGTTTTATCAGCTATTGATACAAAACACTGTAAAATCTCAATTTTAACTACACTGGGCCTTTTAAGGGGGTCTTTGCTTTCTCGTGTGTTTGGGTCTCTCTCTCTTTCTCTCTCTCTGTGTGCATCTGCAGCCCCCATGGGGCGTCCAAGACCTGCCGTTACGTAACACTTGGTACCGTTATCCTAACAGTGTTACGCAACGGAGCTTAGTCAGCGAGTGGTGACATGGCCCGTCAATTAACCTCACTCTGACTAACCACACCCCTCGGCCCCTCTGGCTTGTCGCTTTTGCTCTCCCCCCTCAGGTCTCCCCCTCAGGTCTCCCCCCTCAGGTCTCCCCCCTCAGGTCTCCCCCCTCAGCTCTCCCCCCTCAGGTCTCCCCCCTCAGGTCTCCCCCCTCAGGTCTCCCCCCTCAGCTCTCCTCCTCAGCTCTCCCTCCTCAGCTCTCCCCCCTCAGCTCTCCCCCCTCAGCTCTCCCCCCTCAGCTCTCCCCTTCAGCTCTCCCCCTCAGGTCTCCCCCCTCAGCTCTCCCCCTCAGGTCTCCCCCCTCAGCTCTCCCCCTCAGGTCTCCCCCCTCAGCTCTCCCCCTCAGGTCTCCCCCCTCAGATCTCCCCCTCAGCTCTCCCCCTCAGGTCTCCCCCCTCAGCTCTCCCCCCTCAGCTCTCCCCCTCAGGTCTCCCCCCTCAGCTCTCCCCCCTCAGCTCTCCCCCCTCAGCTCTCCCCCTCAGCTCTCCTCCTCAGCTCTCCCTCCTCAGCTCTCCCCCTCAGGTCTCCCCCCTCAGCTCTCCCCCCTCAGCTCTCCCCCCTCAGCTCTCCCCCCTCAGCTCTCCCCCTCAGCTCTCCCCCCTCAGCTCTCCCCCTCAGGTCTCCCCCCTCAGGTCTCCCCCCTCAGGTCTCCCCCTCAGCTCTCCCCCCTCAGCTCTCCCCCCTCAGCTCTCCCCCCTCAGCTCTCCCCCCTCAGCTCTCCCCCCTCAGCTCTCCCCCTCAGGTCTCCCCCTCAGCTCTCCCCCCTCAGCTCTCCCCCCTCAGCTCTCCCCCCTCAGCTCTCCCCCTCAGCTCTCCCCCCTCAGCTCTCCCCCTCAGGTCTCCCCCCTCAGGTCTCCCCCCTCAGGTCTCCCCCTCAGCTCTCCCCCCTCAGCTCTCCCCCCTCAGCTCTCCCCCCTCAGCTCTCCCCCCTCAGGTCTCCCCCCTCAGCTCTCCCCCTCAGGTCTCCCCCTCAGCTCTCCCCCCTCAGCTCTCCCCCCTCAGCTCTCCCCCTCACGTCTCCCCCCTCAGCTCTCCTCCTCAGCTCTCCTCCTCAGCTCTACTCCTCAGCTCTCCTCCTCAGCTCTCCTCCTCAGCTCTCCCCCCTCAGCTCTCCTCCTCAGCTCTCCTCCTCAGCTCTCCCCCTCAGCCATCACTGTGTGTTAATACTGTACTACACTCTGTTTATTCTAATGCATTACATGTAATCCAGAAGCGGCAGGCAGGTTAAGCAGGCCCACAGTGACGCCACTGATTTGATGAACGTGCAACCTTTTGACTGGCGACGACGAGGAGGGAATGTTCGCTAGCTCCTTTCTTGGAGTGGAGGAGCAGGTGTGTGTGTGTGTTGCTGTCTTGCTGTCGTTCTCTCTCTCCATGTCTCAACTCAGTCTCTTCCTCTCAATTCAATTCAAGTGGCTTTATTGGCATGGAAAACATATGTTAACATTGCCTCTCTCTTCTCACTCTCCCCTTCCCCTCTTTCCTTCCCTCCCTCCTGATTCTCCAGTCAGAGCATGTCTTTACCCAGGCAGCCTGATTAGCAGCATCTGTTTATCCTGCAGTCTTCTGGGGGAGGAAGGAGGGGAAGAGGAGAGACAAAAGAAAACTATTTCTCCTTCATCACTCTCCTCCCGTCATCCCTCACTATTCCTCCTCTCCTCTCTCTCTCTTTCTCCCTTGTCTCCTCATTATGGTGCCTGTTCCAAGGCCAGGCCTTTTTTTTACACTCTAGTCAATCGCTTCTTCCCCCCCGACCACAGAGAGCAGAGGAGCACTGCTAGCAACAAAGATGAGCAGAAGGATGGTGTCACATTGAAAATCATTTTATTTTATGGCTTACCTCAGCAGAAATGTTAACCGACCCAGGGTGATGGAGGCAGATAAGGGACAGTAATACTGGGAGGAAGTGGAGGAAAGTGGAAAGAAGGATTGTGTTGGCAGCTAAAAGGGGTTTGTTTTGGATAGCGGCGTGGTAGAGCAGTTTTGCTATCTTTAGCAAATTTAGCACGGTGTTGCTAGCTATGTGTCCAATGCCAAGAACAATGTTAGCACGATACATGCTACGCCGTACGGCGATAGCATTAGTGTCTTGCATGTTCTTCCAAAGGAGAAACACTTCAGCAATAAGCTAGCCTGCTAGCTCTTGCTGCTTCAGACCTTTTCGTCTCTACCTCGGGAATGTCAGCTCAAGGCTAAAGCCACACGCTAGGCGGCCATGTTTGAGCTGATAGAAAGCTCCTTCTCTGTTCCACACACTCTCTCCTCTAAAGCTCCTTGACTAGAACTAATCACTCCTAGCCAGGCGCCCAGAGAGGCTACAAGCACCGCACCGCTCCCACCCCCCCTCGTATTCCATCCCACCTCCACTTCGGATAACCGTTCTTGGGTACACGCGCGGCGAGGTGTTCCTGGCTGGTTCGCGGGCATCGAGAGACGGAAGGCTGTAATCCCATTTGGGAAACGCCACACTCTCCGCTGGTGATTAGATTACAGTAGCACAGTGCTGCTGTTGTCGTGAGCTTCGTGTCTCAAACGTCCAGGCCCCTTTAAAAACAGCAGTGGAAGTAGTATTTGACCTCCCTACCATTACTGTGGGAAGGCCCACACGACTGTCTGACTCCAGACTGTAGGCTGGGACTGTGTGAGCCTGGTGAGCTTAGTTTACCTCTCGACATGGATGTGTGTGTGTGTGTGTGTGTGATTGGATCAGAGGGGCCTCACCTCATTTGTTGATTGGCTGTTGTCTCCACGGCCGACTGGCTCCAAGTCTATTGTAGCTTTATGGGTCTGGGTACTGGCTCGTTTACTACACTCCTCCAAATTAGAGGGCTCTGATTGGATCAAGGGGGACCAGTCTGATTTGGTGATTTGGCTGTTGACTGGTGGGTGAAAAGTTCACTTCCCATGTCTGATGTTTGTAGCCTAGCTGGGTTGTAGAGTAGGGACGGAGTATGTTGTGTTGTACAAGGGAGGAGGTAGGAATTATGCACCTTAATTACAGCAATGGAGATGTAATTGGTACATCCATGGTGCAACCATTTGGGATTTATCCATGGTTTTTATTAATCTTTTCACACTATTTTGAGTCCCTGCACAACCATTGTTATATAAATGGGGTTTCGTAGTTATTTATTTTGACCCTTGCGGTGTGTTGATATGTATTGTATTTGCAGCATTGTTTAGGGCAGAAAAATGGGATAGAGAAGCTCTCCCCTCACTAGTCTCTGGCCCCACCCCCATCTCCAGTGACACGCTCCTTCACCAACCAGCCCTCGCAACAGGCAGCGCTCTACTCCTGTTTCTCTGACAACCGTTTGAAACGGACAAAAGGGCACGCTGAAAAATGTTTTTTTTTTTCCTCCTACACTCTCCCCCTCTTTTCTTATTTTCTTCTTCACCCTCGCTCTCTCCGCCTGTCAGGCCGGAGGACAGAAAAGGCCTTTTGATTGTCGTTGGCGTACGGCGTTCTAGCGTTGTCACGGGGAGAACGGGGTCCAGACAAATGATGATGGGCTCATCCTGATTGCCTTCACCTCTCGTCGCAGCACCACTGTTTCTCCAGAGTTCAGTCAAACAGCACTGCCATGCCAGATATGTCATCCTTCAGGTGCTAAGGCTGTTTTTCCCCTCCCTCACCTTCCTCTCTTTTTGGGGTGGGGGGGTTGTTTTGACACCCTTTGAGGTGGTTTTGGAGGGTTGGCGACTCGTTTACGTTCATATTCTGATTAGGAAAGGAAACCCGTCCCCGTTGGGGAAATGTATCCCAACAAAGTCTTGGCTGCTGAAAAGCCTGGAATGAATCAATTATGTTCATGTTCATGTTGGTTTAGGAAAGATTGACTGTCTTCTGCTGAACTCTCACAAATTTAGTCTTGACCCTTTTGGTTATCCTGCTTTGTGGTTTTATTTTTGCAGCGAATCTCTCAGCAATATCCATGATTCTCCACTTCTTCTCGCCAACCTTTGTTTAATGATGCTGAGAATCCAATCAAGTTCGGAGTGAGAATAGTCCTTGGCCTTAGCATTAATCACATTTTAAGTCCAGTGCTATCAACACACTATTTCTCTTACTCTCTCTCTCTCTCTGGACTCCACTCTTTCTGGGGTCTATCCAATTTCCAGTTCCCTCCCAAAGGCTTCTTTAATGATCCTAATGAACTTCCTTCCAGTTCACCATCCATGTGGCTGTGAAGTGCATTTTCTATCACCCTAAAAGGGACAACCACTATCTATACAAAAGCCTGCTAGAACTTGTTGTCACCCCTTAAAGTAACTGTCCAGTGAAAATCTCACTTTTAAAAGTTATGTTAACATACCCAAATAACGTTGTTGACTCATCCTATACTCGTATTTGTGGCAAAATCATGCATTTGATTTAAAAAAAACACTTCAAAAACACCACCTCAGACTTGTATCTCAAACAGTTTGTCATCACTCGCATGAATATCTTTAATGACCAGTGTACGCCCACACTATTCCAATACAGAAAAGCTGCTTTTTTACATACTTCTAAACAACTTGGAAAGAGAACTATTTCACTGATAATGTAATGACTTATAGGTCATATTTCATAGAAATCTGGAAATACTGGACAGTTACTTTAAAGGTGCAACCTGTAACTTTATTTATGACCAAATGACTGCACTTATTTTTATAAACGGGGGTGAGTAGTGGCACATGAAACAATTTAGTCTATTTCAGGTTCTTGGCTGAGTGAGTTTTTGTAGTACCTTAATTTTCCAGATCCATAGTGTCATTTCTTTCTCCATTCTATACCGTTGTGATATTGACATTTTAACATGCGTTTGTTTACAGCTCCCACTTCCTGCAGCTCCATTGGGAATGCTTGTGGCCCCCATATGTGATATTAGCCAGCTTGATATGCGTGGACCCAGTGTTACGTTCACCTTTTAACTTGGATGGTTCTGTTCTACTTTGTCAATAGTAGCTGTAACTGGACTGGATTACTTACTATAACTCTATTACTAACCAGATCTACAAATAACTTCAGTTGACCACATGTATTACGCTGTAACGTTTTTATTGTAAGGGAAATGAAAATAGGCTATACGTTTTTCAGTAGGGCCTTAAAGAATCTGTGTGTAGGGCCTTAAAGAATGTGCCCTTGAGCAAGGCACTTACCCCTAATTTGTTCGAGGCACCGTACTACTATGGCTGACTCTGTAATACAACACATTTCACTTCACCATTTGTTTTTATTATCGGAAACATTTCCCTGCTTCTATCTAAACGAAAAACTATCGTTATATTTTTACATGGATATATACTATACATACAAACGTATGTGGACACCCCTTCAAAGTAGTGGATTCGTCTATTTCAGTCACAACCGTTACTGACCGGTGTATCAGATGGCAGTAGAATGAACGAATGAATCAACGGCTCAGCCACAACGTGGTAGGCCGCCGGGTGGTGAAGCGCGTAACGCGTAAAATCCTCTGTTCTTTGTTTGAAACACTCACTACAGAGTTCCAAACTGCCTCTGAAAGCAACATCAGCACAATAACTGTTCGTTCGCAGCTTCATGAAATGGGTTTCCATGGCTGAGCAGCTGCACACAAGCCTAAGATCACCATCCGCAATGCCAAGCACCAGCTAGAATGGTATAAGGCTCGGCGCCATTGGAGCACCATCTGGCAGTCCAACAGATGAATCTGGATTTGGCGGATGCCAGGAGGACTCTACCTGCCCGAATGCATCGTGCCAACTGTAAAGGTTGGAGGAGGAATAATGGTCTTGGGCTGTTTTTCATGGTTTGGGCTACTACCCTTTGTTTCCAGTGAAGGGAATTCTTAACGTTACAGCAAACAATAACATTCTAGACGATTCTCTGTTTCCAACTTTGTAGCAACAGTTTGGGGAAGGCCCTTGCCTGTTTCAGCATGACAAGGACCCTGTTGCACAAAGCGTGGTCCAAACAGAAATGGTTTGTCCAGATCGGTATGGAAGAACTTGACTGGCTTGCACAGAGCCCTGACTTCAACCCCATCGAACACCTTTGGGATGAATTTGAAAGCCAAATCGCCCAACATCAGCACCCGACCTCACTAATGCTCTTGAGGCTGATTGGAAGCAAGTTTGCGCAGCAATGTTCCAACATCTAGTGGAAAGGGGCTGTTATGGCAGCAAAGGGGTGACCAACTCCATATTAATACCCATGATTTTGGAATGAGATGTTCGACCAGAGGCTGTCCACATACTTTTGGTCAAGTAGTGTAATTCCATAAATGTTTCATGCAATTCATCCTTTACAATTGCAAATGTACTATTCATCAAGCTTTGAGGACACCCGGCAACATTCTCAACTTTCTCTAGCGGTACCTATAGGCTGAAAGGCCCAGCGGTTCTGGTGTTAACAGACTGATTGCAGTTATTACTGTTATTGATTTTAATAACCAGGCTGTTAGAGCCCATCCAAAGCCACTCTGCTTTCTATCGAGCTTCATGGCTGCTGAAAACATTTACAGGCACTGCGATAGTCGCCTAAATCGCCTTTATCAAGCCCCGTGCTCTCGTTTCTTGGTCCCGTGTAGCTCAGTTAGTAGAGCATGGTACTTGCAACACCAGGGTTGTGGGTTCGATTCCCACGTGGGACCAGTAGGAAAGAAGTATGAACATGTATGCACTCACTACTGTAGGTAGTTGCTAAATGACTCAAATATATAACATAGTCATTCCCACACTGTTCGACTCATCGTTCTTTATTGAGATTTGTATTTAACTTTCGTCATGTAAAGATTTTGCCCCTCATGTTACTCAATGGCTATCTCCCCGCCTCCCAATGTATAGGTTTGTGTGCTCTCTCCCTCCCCTACAATCCCCCCCCACCCCTTCCCTCTCTCCGTGTGCCCCCGAGCGTAACCATAGAGAAACAGATGGATCACACCACAAACAGGGTGGTTCTTGGTAGGCTAACAGAGAGGGAGGGGGTCTCCTCTTCATAATTGATTGCTACACACACGCACGCGCTCACACACACACACACACAGCCATCTAGGTCAGTTGGATGGCACACCCTGGGCCCGGAGTGTGATCGACTCAGTATTGACCCAGTGAGAGGCTATGCGTTCTGCTTTTGGCTGAAGGCTTCATACGTCTTTCAATGCCCAGCTATCTAGTCTTCTCTCTCTCTCTCTCTTTCAACACCCAGTTATCTAGTCTTCTCTCTCTCTTTGAACACCCAGCTATCTAGTCTTCTCTCTCTCTCTTTCAACACCCAGCTATCTAGTCTTCTCTCTCTCTCTCTTTCAACACCCAGCTATCTAGTCTTCTCTCTCTCTGTCTTTCAACACCCAGCTATCTAGTCTTCTCTCTCTCTCTCTCTCTCTCTCTCTCTTTCAACACCCAGCTATCTAGTCTTCTCTCTCTCTCTCTTTCAACACCCAGCTATCTAGTCTTCTCTCTCTCTGTCTTTCAACGCCCAGCTATCTAGTCTTCTCTCTCTCTCTTTCAACACCCAGCTATCTAGTCTTCTCTCTCTCTCTCTTTCAACACCCAGCTATCTAGTCTTCTCTCTCTGTCTTTCAACGCCCAGCTATCTGGTCTTCTCTCTCTCTTTCAATGCCCAGCTATCTAGTCTTCTCTCTCTGTCTTTCAATGCCCAGCTATCTAGTCTTCTCTCACACGTCTCTCTCGCTGTCACTCTTTTACTCTCTCTCTTTCTCGTTCTCCATTCTTCCTGCTCGTTGTCTCTTCACACACTCACATTCCCAGTTACTGTACACTCATTTATCTAACCTTCTCTCTCTCTCTCTCCCTCTCTCTCCACCCCCAATTTTCCCCACCAATATTTGCATACTAAAATTGCCACTGGTGATGGGAGAACTCAACCAATTTTTTTAGATGCAAAGCCACTACACAACATTTTATTGGGCCTTTGTTGTCTAAAAAGGAAGGAAAATACATGGATCCACTTTTATTGACAATATACGACTCACAGACAATGCATTGCGCAAAAAAACAACCCTTGCAATATCAACTGGAATTGCATGGGTCTATTTATGAACTTCTTTGTTGAAAACTAATATTTGAATGGGAAGAGTCTGTCACTAGCAAACATGGTTACAGACCCAACAACATTATATCGTATCCCTTACTCATGGTTACAGACCCAACAACATTATATAGTATCCCCTCCTCATGGTTACAGACCCAACAACATTATATCGTATCACTTCCTCATGGTTACAGACCCAACAACATTATATCGTATCCCTTACTCATGGTTACAGACCCAACAACATTATATAGTATCCCCTCCTCATGGTTACAGACCCAACAACATTATATCGTATCCCTTACTCATGGTTACAGACCCAACAACATTATATAGTATCCCCTCCTCATGGTTACAGACCCAACAACATTATATCGTATCACTTCCTCATGGTTACAGACCCAACAACATTATATAGTATCCCCTCATGGTTACAGACCCAACAACAATATATAGTATCCCCTCCTCATGGTTACAGACCCAACAACATTATATAGTATCCTTTCCTCGTGGTTACAGACCCTCCTCATGGTTACAGACCCAACAACATTATATAGTATCCCCTCCTCATGGTTACAGACCCAACAACATTATATAGTATCCCCTCCTCATGGTTACAGACCCAACAACATTATATAGTATCCCTTCCTCATGGTTACAGACCCAACAACATTATATAGTATCCCCTCCTCATGGTTACAAACCCGGCAACATTATATAGTATCCCCTCCTCATGGTTACAGACCCAACAACATTATATAGTATCCTTTCCTCATGGTTACAGACCCAACAACATTATATAGTATCCCTTCCTCATGGTTACAGACCCTCCTCATGGTTACAGACCCAACCACATTATATAGTATCCCCTCCTCATGGTTACAGACCCAACAACATTATATAGTATCCTTTCCTCATGGTTACAGACCCAACAACATTTTATAGTATCCCCCCCTCATGGTTACAGACCCAACAACATTATATAGTATCCCCTCCTCATGGTTACAGACCCAACAACATTATATAGTATCCCTTCCTCATGGTTACAGACCCAACAACATTATATAGTATCCCCCCCTCATGGTTACAGACCCAACAACATTATATAGTATCCCCTCCTCATGGTTACAGACCCAACAACATTATATAGTATCCCTTCCTCATGGTTACAGACCCAACAACATTATATAGTATCCATTCCTCATGGTTACAGACCCAACAACATTATAAAGTATCCCCTCCTCATGGTTACAAACCCAACAACATTATATAGTATCCCCTCATGGTTACAGACCCAACAACATTATATAGTATCCCTTCCTCATGGTTACAGACCCAACAACATTATATAGTATCCCCTCCTCATGGTTACAGACCCAACAACATTATATAGTATCCCTTCCTCATGGTTACAGACCCAACAACATTATATAGTATCCCTTCCTCATGGTTACAGACCCAACAACATTATAAAGTATCCATTCCTCATGGTTACAGACCCAACAACATTATATAGTATCCCCTCATGGTTACAGACCCAACAACATTATATAGTATCCCCTCCTCATGGTTACAGACCCAACAACATTATATAGTATCCCTTCCTCATGGTTACAGACCCAACAACATTATATAGTATCCCCTCATGGTTACAGACCCAACAACAATATATAGTATCCCCTCCTCATGGTTACAGACCCAACAACATTATATAGTATCCCTTCCTCATGGTTACAGACCCAACAACATTATATAGTATCCCTTCCTCATGGTTACAGACCCAACATCATTATATAGTATCCCTTCCTCATGGTTACAGACCCTCCTCATGGTTACAGACCCAACAACATTGTATAGTATCCCCTCCTCATGGTTACAGACCCAACAACATTATAGTGTCCCCTCCTCATGGAGAAAAGCACATGAGCTAATTATAATACACAAAGTATACAAAACAGTGAAATCATTCCAACATTGCCTAAAATGATTAATAAGATCCTAAAGAGAGAAATCTATATTAGCAATATAACAATTGAGATGTACAAACTATGGCATACGGGAACGATGAGTGGATAAGTGGCAAGTCGTAATTTCTATTAAGACATTAATGAGCGAGTAGTCTAATTAATTGTTCAGCACTTTTGAAATGTACAGGGGCAGAATTCAGAACATGGGCCGTTCTTACAGTATTCTCCCTGTACACCAAGTCAGAACTGGATGATTTAAAAAAGGGGGCATATAAGCAGACAATGAAAGCTCTTACAGTATTCTACGATGACATTTCTCTAGAACAGGCTGTAGTTTACATGTGCATCACCAAGTCAAAACAGTAGGGTAAGTTCTGAGGGGTAGACGGACAAAACTCTTAGGCTGAGACACATAGGCTCCTAACAGCTTACTACACAACATACAATTAGTAGTATTTTCTTAGCTACAGTATACATATCTCTCTGGCATATGACATCATTGATGCAGCCGTATACAATACATGTTTTTGACCGTTGTTGTGCTGTGCTTACTTGAAGGAGGCGAGGCAGTCCTTCTTGTGGGCTTTGTCATCAGTCTTGCATTCTCTGGATTTAGGGTGCTTTCAAAATAGTTTTTTTCCCGAGTTCCCAGCTATGTGGAATCATGATGTTAGTGATCTTCAGGTCGGAGCTCTAGAAAGAGGCCAGCGTTCCCGACATGGAATTCCGAGTTGAATGACCATTCAAAACATATGTTTCCAATCTGAAGCTGTTTTTTTCCCTAGTTCCCAGTTGTCTTGAACGCACTGAAGTCTGAGATTTCCCAGTTATTAGTATCCAGTTGTTTTGAATGCGGCTGAAGTCATGCTGGATTGACTGAATGGCAAATGTTTTCAACCTTTTCTGTCCCATGTTGTTGCGTGTGAATGTTTATCCTTATAAGTTTGGAAAATAGACCCTTCAGACTTAATGTTTTAAATCCTTAAACCCAGACATGGACCACACACAAATCAAATTTATTTATAAAGCCCTTCTTACATCAGCTGATATCTCAAAGTGCTGTACAGAAACCCAGTCTAAAACCCCAAACAGCAAGCAATGCAGGTGTAGAAGCACGGTGGCTAGGAAAAACTCCCTAGAAAGGCCAAAACCTAGGAAGAAACCTAGAGAGGAACCAGGCTATGAGGGGTGGCCAGTCCTCTTCTGGTTGTGCCGGGTGGAGATTATAACAGAACATGACCAAGATGTTCAAATGTTCATAGATGACCAGCATGGTCAAATAATAATAATCACAGTAGTTGTCGAGGGTGCAACAGGTCAGCACCTTAGGAGTAAATGTCAGTTGGCTTTTCATAGCCGATCATTAAGAGTATCACTCCTGCTGTCTCTAGAGAGTTGAAAACAGCAGGTCTGGGACAGGTAGCACGTCCGGTGAACAGGTCAGGATTCCATAGCCGCAGGCAGAACAGTTGAAACTGGAGCAGCAGCACGGCCAGGTGGACTGGGGACAGCAAGGAGTCATCATGCCAGGTAGTCCTGAGGCATGGTCCTAGGGCTCAGGTCCTCCGAGAGAGAGAAATAAAGAGCGAATTAGAGAGAGAAAGTGAATTAGAGAGAGCATACTTAAATTCACACAGGACACCGGATAAGACAGGAGAAGTACTCCAGATATAACAGACTGACCCTACCCCCCGACACATAAACTTCTGCAGCATAAATATTGGAGGCTGAGACAGGAGGGGTCAGGAGACACTGTGGCCCCATCCGATGATATCCCCGGACAGGGCCAAACAGGCAGGATATAACCCCACCCACTTTGCCAAAGCACAGCCCTCACACCACTAAAGGGATATCTTCAACCACCAACTTACCATAGAAGAGCACCATTAAGCCAGGGACTCAGCCCCCGTAATAGGGTTAGAGGCAGAGAATCCCAGTGGAGAGAGGTGAACCGGCTAGGCAAAGACAGCAAGGGCGGTTCGTTGCTCCAGAGCCTTTCCATTCATCTTCACACTCCTGGGCCAGACTACACTCAATCATATGACCTACTGAAGAGATGAGTCTTCAGTAAAGACTTAAAGGTTGAGACCGAGTCTGCGTGTCTCACATGGGAAGGCAGACCATTCCATAAAAAATTGAGTTCTATAGGAGAAAGCCCTGCCTCCAGCTGTTTGCTTACAAATTCTAGGGACAATTAGGAGGCCTGCGTCTTATAACCTTAGCGTACGTGTAGGTATGTACGGCAGGACCAAATCGGAAAGATGGGTAGGAGCAAGCCCATGTAATGCTTTGTAGGTTAGCAGTAAAACCTTAATCAGCCCTTGCCTTAACAGGAAACCAGTGTAGGGAGGCTAGCACTGGAGTAATATGCTAAATATTTGTTGGTTCTAGTCAGGATTCTAGCAGCCGTATTTAGCACTACCTGAAGTTTATTTAGTGCTTTATCCGGGTAGCCGGAAAGTAGAGCATTGCAGTAGTCTAACCTAGAAGTAACAAAAGCATGGATTCATTTTTCTGCATCATTTTTGGACAGAAAGTTTCTGATTTTTGCAATGTTACGTAGATGGGGAAAAAGCTGTCCTTGAAACAGTCTTGATATGTTTGTCAAAAGAAAGATCAGGGTCCAGAGTAACGCCGAGGTCCTTCAGTTTTATTTGAGACGACTGTACAACCATCAAGATGAATTGTCAGATTCAACAGAAGATCTTTGTTTCTTGGGACCTAGAACAAGCATCTCTGTTTTGTCTGAGTTTAAATGTAGAACGTTGGCAGCCATCAACTTCCTTATGTCTGAAACACAGGCTTCTAGCGAGGGCAATTTTGGGGCTTCACCATGTTTTATTGAAATGTACAGCTGTATGTCATTCGCATAGCAGTGAAAGTTAACATTATGTTTTCGAATGACATCCCCAACAGGTAAAATATATAGTGAAAACAATAGTGGTCCTAAAACGGAACCTTGAGGAACACAGAAATGTACAGTTGATTTGTCCGAGGACAAATCATTCACAGAGACAAACTGATATCTTTCCGACAGATAAGATCTAAACCTGGCCAGAACTTGTCCGCGTAGACCAATTTGGGTTTCCAATCTCTCCAAAAGAATGTGGTGATCGATGGTATCAAAAGCAGCACTAAGGTCTAGGAGCACGAGGACAGATGCAGAGCCTCGGTCTGACGCCATTAAAAGGTCATTTACCACCTTCACAAATGCAGTCTCAGTGCTATGATGGGGTCTAAAACCAGACTGAAGCATTTCATATACATTGTTTGTCTTCAGGAAGGCAGTGAGTTGCTGCGCAAAAGCTTTTTCAATTTTTTTTGAGAGGAATGGAAAATTCGATATAGGCCGATTCTTTTTTTATATTTTCTGGGTCAAGGTTTGGCTTTTCCAAGAGAGGCTTTATTACTGCCACTTTTAGAGAGTTTGGTACGCATCCGGTGGATAGAGAGCCGTTTATTATGTTCAACATAGGAGGGCCATGCACAGGAAGCAGCTCTTTCAGTAGTTTAGTTGGAATAGGGTCCAGTATGCAGCTTGAAGGTTTAGAGGCCATGATTATTTTCATCATTGTGTCAAGAGATATAGTACTAAAACACTTGAGTGTCTCTCTTGATCCTATGTCCTGGCAGAGTTGTGCAGACTCAGGACGACTGAGCTTTGGGGGAATACGCAGATTTAAAGAGGGGTCCGTAATTTGCTTTCTAATGATCATGATCTTTTCCTCAAAGAAGTTCATGAATTTATTACTGCTAAAGTGAAAGCCATCCTCTCTTGGGGAATGCTGCTTTTTAGTGAGCTTTGCGACAGTATCAAAAATACATTTCTGATTGTTCTTATTTTCCTCAATTAAGTTGTAAAAATAGGATGATCGAGCAGCAGTAAGGGCTCTTCGATACTGCACAGTACTGTCTTTCCAAGCTAGTCGGAAGACTTCCAGTTTGGTGTGGCTCTATTTCTGTTCCAATTTTCTGGAAGCTTGCTTCAGAGCTCGGGTATTTTCTGTATACCAGAGAGCTAGTTTCTTATAACAAATGTTTTTAGTGTTTAAGGGTGCAATTGCATCTAGGGTATTGAGCCAGGTTAAATTGAGTTCCTCAGTTAGGTGGCTAACTGATTTTTGTCCTCTGACGTCCTTGGGTAGGCAGAGGGAGTCTGGAAGGGCATCAAGGAATCTTTGGGTTGTCTGATAATTAATAGCATGACTTTTGATGCTCCTTGGTTGGGGTCTGAGCAGATTATTTGTTGCGATTGCAAACTTAATACAATGGTGGTCCGATAGTCCAGGATTATGAGGAAAAACATTAAGATCCACAACATTTAGGTTGCAAGATCGAATCCCCGAGCTGACAAGGTTAAAATCTGTCATTCTGCCCCCTGAACAAGGCAGTTAACTCACTGTTCCTAGGCCGTCATTGAAAATAAGAATTTGTTCTTAATTATCCGACTTGTCTAGTTAAATAAAGGTAAAATACAATAATTGAAAGGGATTTTCCAGTAGATTGTGGACGTGATTCATCACTGCTTGTCTAGCTAAGATTGTGAAAGTATGATGTTGACATGATCAGTCCAATCAAAGCTACAGTAGATCTGATTGGCCTGTCTGTGTGTGTGGCATTTCATCTGTTCCCCTCTTGCCAGAATACACTCACACACTCCACCTGCTCCAGGTCTAAACTAGAGACCCAGCAGAAAACCCTACAAACCCACCTGTATAGAGAGAATGGCAGTGCCAATTTGTCTTTAATTGGACACGTTTGGGAGAGAACGCCGTAATGGACGTGTCAACTTCTCCTCTAACTCATTCATGAGAGAGGGAGTGCAAAAAACTATTGCTATTTGGGCCTAAACAGAGTACAAACAGAGAGTACCTGACCACTGTGAAGGACCCAAATTTAAAATAAGTTTTGACTGTGTACAGACTCTGTGAGCATAGCCTTGCTATTGAGAAAGGCCGCCATAGGCAGACCTGGCTCTCGAGAGAAGACATCCTTAAGAGATCCTTATAGAATTCGAAAACAAACCCAATTTTGATCAACTCCCATATCTACTGGGTAAAATTCCACAGTGTGTCATCACAGCAGCAATATTTGTGACCTGTTGCCACAAGAAAAGGGCAACCAGTGAAGAACAAACACCATTATAAATACAACCCATATTTATGTTTATTTATTTTTCACATTGTTACAACACTGTATATATACATAATATGAAATTTGAAATGTCTTTATTCTTTTGGAACTTCTGTAAGTGTAATGTTTACTGTTCGTTTTTGTTTATTTAACTTTACTTGCTTTGGCAATGCTAACATATGTTTTTTCCATGCCAATTAAGCCCTTGAATTGAATTGAGAGGAAGAGATTCGTCCTTTGATCTCCTCTCCTTATCCCAGAACGAAACAGATGCTGGCATATAATAAGCACTAGAAAATGTCTTCCACCCCTCCACAACAATGGTAAATCATTTTTGTTTTCCCTGCTAACTCAGGTGGAGAGGGACGTTGGATGTTCGCCCCCCAATCAGCCTTCTGTTTCTTATTCTCCCCTTTTCGGTTATTTTCTCCTCATCCTGCTCACCTGTCATAGCCACGACAAATCGTTTAGCGGCTCGAACAGACGGTACATCCTTTCATTACAACCCGGGAGCCCTCTGCCATTTATCTCTCTCTACCTCTCTCTCTACCTCTCTCTCTACCTCTCTCTCTGTATTTTTTTCAATCGGCAGACAGGAGACTCATTCTGGGCAAACATAAATTATCTATTGATGAGGGAAACTCAATGTGAGGCAGATTCTTTTGAGTGAATTTGCCTGGGGGGGTGGGGGGGGGGGGGTCATTCATGTTTCACTGGCCTGCTAATGACCCCCGATCGTTTGGAGAGAGGGGTGCAATCGGCCCTCCATGACAGTGATGCATGGGCCTCCGAGTCACATTGATCGTCCAGGGTCCTTAGGAGCGGACATTCACACACACACACACTGCACCTTTGTAAACCTCACATGCCTGCTTTGTGTCAGAGACAAGTGCATCTAGACTATTCTGCCTACCTTTGTGTGTGTGTGTGTGTGTGTGTGTGTGACGAGACCTTCCTTCTCTAATATGAGCGCTGATTACAAGAGCAGACCACCCTAAGCAGAGTGCTGAAGGTTGATGGGACAGCAGGCTAGAGAGTAGCTATCTAGCTTAGACACACAGCGCTGTGAATGCCAGAGACTGGTCTACTGGGAGGTACAGGCCTAGTTCAGTTGAAGGCAGAGGACAAAGTGCTGTTTGAAAAGCCACATGGCAAAAGCTCTGGAGAAGTGAGAGTGAAGCTGTGGGATTTGAGGACAGAGTTGGATTTGGGGTGTGTGTGCTTGTGTCCTGCATCCAGCTCTGTGTGTGTGCTCTCGTCCAGCGCCTGTCAACATGGTGAGAGGTTAAGCAATACATGTTTATGGAGGAGCCTCTCACAGAGTTTACACACACTTCCCTCAGCACTTATCGCTGCACTCTGGGATTTCCACCTGTGCTCCCAGGCTCACCCACCCTTCCACCTCTCCCGGACTCTTAAAAACCCAGAGTGCTTCTGTGTTATTCTGCAAACGCCAGTCCTTTCCCAAGCTGTATCCTAAATGACACTATTCCCTTTGGGCCCTGGTCAGATGCAGTGTACTATATAGTCAATAGGGTGCAGTTTGAGACGCTACCCAAGCCCCCCCCCCCCCCCCCCGTTGTTGTTTAGCTAGTGGCGACTCTGTGAGGACTTTAAAGAGGTCTGAGTGATAGGTTGATATGTCGTGTTCTCAGCTCTTTTATCGTGTTGGAGCGTTAAGATGATGCTGTTGCTACAGGGCAGCAGAGCTCAACTCAGGGAACTTTATGTACTCACACACTCATCAATGTGCACACACACATCCACACACACACATCCGCACACACTATCATGCATACAGAAGGTGACCACTCTTGACAGCGCCGTATATCGACAGTGACACAGCTAACCCGAAACAAACAAGCAAACGTCTCCTCTCCCCTGGTTATTGGACACACCTGGCTGCTTCACCGCCAGAGGAAACCAAGTGGTCATGAGTCAGATGTCAGGAGATCGGTCCAGGCCAGGGAGGGCAACTCAATAGCCCTAGGCCCCTTTAGATACACATGGACAGGGCTTATGGGGAGAGGCAAATGGTCTGGATAACTGGCCCTCCTCCCTGGTCTCCCTGAGAGGCCTAGAAGGTTTCCTTTAGCCTTTGTTGTCTTCAAAAAAATATTATTATAATTAGTTTAAAATGCCTTTATTTTACTTATGGCATGTTCAGTAGAAGAAAACTCTGATGTGTTTTGGCAGCATGGCCTTCATCAGGGAGTAACCACAGCCTTTGTAGTCTCATTGATCAGGAGAATAAGAAGAGGGTTTGTTTTGTCATTTCTCTGTCTCCATCATTCAGTTTTGATAGAAACATTCCTGGTAGGGATGAACATTTCTGCAGCTTTTGCTGCCGGCTAACCGATCCTCATTAACCACTTAACAAATGCTTACATTTGTTCCAAACAGTAAAATGATGTGACCAACAGAAAATCATGCATACTAGAAACATACATTTTTCCAAATACTTAATGGGGGGGCCTAGAAACAATTTATAAACAGTAAAACAGATATGTATGAAAATACCTTCAAATAAAAGCTGACATTCTGTACTGGCGCCTAATATTAAGCATTCTATATGTAATCTAAAATGTATTATAAACTGGGTGGTTCGAGCCCTGAATGCTGATTGGCTGACAGCCGTGGTATATCAGACCATATACCACGGGTATGACAACATATGTATTTTTACTGCTCTCATGACGTTGGTAACCAGTTTATAATAGAAATGTGGCACCTCAGGGGTTTGTGGTGTATGGCCAATATACCACGGCTAAGGGCTTCTCCTCCATCATTGCCACGGCCGTTTACATCCCTCCTCAAGCCCATACCACGACGGCCCTCAAAGAACTTCACTGAACTTCATGCAAACTGGAAACCACATATCCTGAGGCTGCATTTATTGTAGCTGGGGATTTTAACAAAGCAAATTTGAGGACTAGGCTGCCGAAGGTCTATCAACATATCGACTGTACATCTCGCGCTGCTAAGACTCTCAACCATTGCTATTCAAACTTCCGGAATGCGTACAAGGCCCTCCCCGCCCTCCTTTCGGCAAATCTGACCACGACTCCATCTTGCTCCTCCCTTCCAATAGGCAGAAACAAACAGGAAATACCCATGCTAAGAACTATTCAACGCTGGTCTGATCAATCGGAATCCACGCTTCAGGGCTGTTTTGATCACCTGGACTGGGATATGTTCCCGGTAGCTTCCGAAAATAATCTAGACGGATACTGTGACTGAGTTTATAAGGAAGTGTATAGGAGATGTAGTACCCACTGTGACTATTAAAACCTACTCTAACCAGAATCTGTGGATAGAAAAGTTAAAGCGCAAACCAACGCATTTCACCATGACAAGGTGACTGGGAATATGGCAGAATATAAACAGTGTAGTTATTCACTCCACGAGGTAATCAAAGAAGCATAGAGATAAAGTGGAGTCCCATTTCAACGGCTCAGACACGAGACGCATGTGGCAGGGAATCACAGACTACAAAAGGAAAACCAGCCATGTCGCCGAGACCGACATCTTTCGGGACAGGCTAAACACATTCTTTGCAAGCTTTGAGGATAACACAGTGCCACCGCCGCGGCCGCTAACAAGGACTGTGGGCTCTCCTTCTCCGTGGCCGACGTGAGTAAAACATTTAAACATGTTAACCCTGGCAAGGCTGCCTGGCCAGACGGCATCCCTAGCCACGTCCTCAGAGAATGCGCAGACCTGCTGGCTGGTGTTTTTACCCGCAAATATTCAATCTCTCACTATCCCAGTCTGCTGTCCCCACATGCTTCAAGATGGCCACCATTGTTCATGTACCCTACAAGGCAAAGGTAACTTATCTTAATGACTATCGCCCCCTAGCACTCACCTCTGTCATCATGAAGTGCTTTGAGATACTAGTCAAGGATCATATCACCTCTACCATACCTGTCACCTCAATTTGCTTACCGTTCCAATAGGTCCACAGATGATGCAATCACCATCACTCTGCACACTGCCCTATCCCATCTGGACAAGATAAATACCTATGTATACCTTGGGCTCCCGAGTGGCGCAGCGGTCTAAGGCACTCCATCTCATTTTAAATAAGATTTTGTTCTTAACTGACTTGCCTGGTTAAATAAAGGTTAAATAACATTTTTAATAAAATTTAGGAATGCTGTTTATTGACTATAGCTCAGCGTTCAACACCATAGTACCCTCCAAGCTCATCATTAAGCTCGAGGCCCTGGGTCTGAACCCTGCCCTGTGCAACTGGGCCCTGGACTTCCTGACGGGCCGCTCCCAGGTGGTGAAGGTAGGAAACATCACCTCCACTCCGCTGATCCTCAACACTTGGGGCCCAACAAGGGTGCGTGCTCAGCCCCCTCCTGTACTCCCTGTTCACCCATGACTGCGTGGCCAAGCACGCCTCCAACTCAATCATCAAGTTTGCAGATGACACAACAGTAGTAAGTTTGATGACGAGACAGCCTGCAGGGAGGAGGTGAGGGCTCTGAAAGTGTGGTGTCTGGAAAACCACCTCTCACTCAATGTCAACAAAACAAAGGAGTAGATTGTGAGGGTTCACCCCCCTATCCACATCAACAGGACCGCAGTGAAGGTGGAAAGCTTCAAGTTCCTTGGTGTACACATCACTGACAATCTGAAATGGACCACCCACACAGACAGTGTGGTGAAGAAGTCTTATCAGAGCCTCTTCAACCTCAGGAGGCTAAAGAAATTTGGCTTGTCACCTAAAACCCTCACAAACAATTGAAAGCATCCTGTATCACCGCCTGGTACTGCAGCTGCACCGCCCACAACCGCAAGGCTCTCCAGAGGGTGGTGCGGTCTGCTAAACACATTACCGGGGGCAAACTACCCACCTTCCAGGACACCTACAGCACCCGATGTCACAGGAAGGCCAAAAAGATCATCAAGGACATCAACCGTCCAAGCCACTGCATGTTCACCCTGCTATCATCCAGAAGGCGAGGTCAGTTCAGGTGAATCAGATGGGACCGAGAGACTGAAAAAAAGCTTCTATCTCAAGGCCATCAGACTGTTAAACAGCCATCACTAGCACATTAGAAGCTGCTGCCAAAAGGCATAGACTAGAAACCACTGGCCACTTTAAGGAATGGAACATTAGTCACTTTAATAATGTCTACATGTCTTGCATTACTCATCTCAAATGTATATACTGTATTCTAGACTATTCTACTATATCTTAGTCCATGTCGCTCTGACATCGCTCGTCCATATATGAATATAGTCTTTATACATTCCTACATAGATTTGTGTGTTTTGGGTATATGCTGTGTAATTTGTTAGATGTTACTGCACTGTCGGAGCTAGAAGCACAAGCATTTCGCTACACCCACAATAACATCTGCTAATCACGTGTATGTGACCAATAAAATTAGATTTAGATTTGTAATCCAGGCACTCTGCGTTGCGCATAAGAACAGCCCTTAGCCGTGGTATATTTGCCAAACACCACACCCCCTCTGGCCTTGTTGCTTAACTATCCCAACTAAAATTCACACGCTCCAATTGAATTCCACTAAATGATGCTAATTAACCTATAGACCGATAAACATGACCGGTCAAATGTGTTTTCTGTGCCTAACTGATTAATGGTTACCGTTAACATCTCTAGTTCCTAGTTATTTGGGCCAAGCCCTGACCTATTTTCCTATTTGTGTTCATAGTGTGCTTTTTTGTTCGTCCTCTGTATTTGTCATTAGGCCACATGTAGCCACTTTAATTAAGAGGCCCATTACCCCAGCATTATCATCCAAAGCAGATCAATCCCATTAGGGGATCGATGAACGTTACTACCTATTTCTTTTTTAAGGTGATCTATATTTATAGATTTGACCCTGAAACCACGAGGCCTTCGATCCAGCAGAAGTGCCCCGCCATAATCTAACACGTAAACTCATTCCACGGGGGGCTGAGCGCCGGCAGGTTTTTGCTCCTCCATTGTACTTGACTGATGAATTAAGGTCACTGTTTAGTAAGGAACTCCCCTCACCTGGTTGTCTAGGTCTTCATTGAAAGGAAATAACAAAAACCAGCAGACACTAGGCCCTCCGTGGACTGAGTTTGACCCTTCCTGGTCTAAAATGTGGGATCGGTTTAGATTGCTCCCCTGGTTGGTTGGGTGATGGACGTCACCAAGGCCTGTATGTCTGTTACCTCTTTGTTTGTTTAGGCCCCATGGGCCCAGGTCAAAGGTAGTGCACTATAAAGGGAAGGGTTCCATTTGGGATGCAGCCCAGGAAATGTCAACATAATGACCGTGGTCGTTATGTTTTGAAAGGATTATTAGGAAGAAGAAATAACCTTAATGATTTGAAGAGGAGCTCTTAGGGTCCTTGACAAATAGGCCCTTGGTCTGTAATGTGAAGCCATCATCATCCCAGCCTACCCTGCTATTACAGTGTTATTATGTGCAATTTATTCCCTTCATTACTGGTGGTGTTCCAGGTGTAATTTGGTGGTTATAAGGTTACGTGATGGCTAATTTAGGTGCTTGTGTGCGCAAGCTCTTCCATTCACTGGCAGCACTTCCCGAAGCCAATAGCTCGACATGCAACCCTCCACAGCTAATTAGACCCGGTCTTCTCTTTTCTGCTGAATATTATGAATCTTTCCATTTTCATTTATTCTCTTTAGTAAGCAGTGATTGACAAACACACACACACACACACACACTCATTAAGATGTCGTCCCCTCTCGGATAGCACTGTACGCACCGTTACCCTCGCAGCAGTGCTGTCAACAAACGTACCAACAGCGCTAACAAAACGCTGTACCAGAGACACACCCTCCCCTTGCAGTGCTAGATAATAGAGCTGCCATGGCATTCACACGGCTGTCATACAGAAACCTGTCCTGCATAATGTATTTATTTCCAGGTAATAGTTGTTCATTTATTTATTTGGTTTCCTGTTTATCATCACAGACATTTATTTGATATATTTCCACCTCACTATAAAACGCACCAGACTGCAAGGTTTATCGATTTGTGTCCAGTCGGAATGCCAGTCCGGAACTCAGAGTTGGAAAATGTATAATTTATATGAACTGACAGTATATCCACCTAAAAGTGATCTATAATAGTGTTGGGGGGAAATCGATATAGTTACATATCGTGATCTTATTTTTGCCGATATGTTGTTTTGACTATTGCAATATATTTTTGCGCTAGTTGGCTGTACCTGCTCACCAAAACTCCAGTATTTTTCCTTCATAGCTTTTCCTCCATGTTTAATAGGGAGCCAATTTGTTTTCAGCACCTTATTTACATGACTGATCAAAACTCGTTTTTCTCATGACTCTCTTGTCCCTCTGAAGCAGACATATGGTGAGCAAAATGTTTGGAACAACAAATCGTAATAAAATCACAGTATCAAACCACAATACAGACAGTAGAGAATCGTGAGAATTGCAATACATATCTTATCGGCGCCTAAATATCGTAATAATGTTGTTTTGTGAGGTCACTGGCAATTCCCAGTCTTAATCTATATTTCAGTGGAAGGCGAGACGATGGATTTTGGCCGCACGGGCGCTGTTCGATACCTCTGAAATGGTGCTTTCAGAGTTGACTGGGAGCCCCACTGATTCAGCTCTCCTGTCCCCATCAACGTCTCATTTTCTTCTCCCATCACAATGAACCACAGCCAATGTATTTATTTTATTTGTCCAAAAATATCGACATGAATTTTGGTCAAAGTTGTCCGTCGTTTTTGAGTTCGGGTTTTGAGTGGACGAGTCAGTGCAATCTCTCCTATCTCCCCCTACTTCTCTCTACCTCTTTTTCTCTATCCCTCTTTTCCATCCCTCTTTTTTTCTCTATCCTTAATTTCCTCCATCCCTCTTTTTTCCTCCATCTCTCTTTTTTTCTCTATCCCTCTTTTCCTCCATCCCTCTTTTCCTCCATCCCTCTTTTCCTCCATCCCTCTTTTTTCCTCCATTCCTCTTTTTTCCTCCATCCCTCGCTCTCTGATAAGATTCCTCTGAGCATGTTGATACCCTGCCCCCAATACCCCCTCCCCCCTCCAGGGCTCAATGTGATACATGTCTAATGCCGGAATGTGAGCAGAGCTGTCGGTTGGAGAGACTGAGGTTCTTGTCCTCAAGCAGATGTAGAGGGGAATGATGGTGAAAGAGGGATATCAGAGGAGGGAGGGAGGGGTTATGGAGGATGAATGATGGTGTTTACCCTCTCCCTCCATCCTCTGTCATACCTGCTTCCTGTGGCACAATCACCTGTTTTGTTCATCTATCCTCGTGGGGATCTAAAATGTATTTCCAGTCAGAATCCTATTTTCCATAACCCTAACCTTAAACCAAACCCTAAACCTACCTCCTAACCCCTAACCCTAACCTTAAACCAAACCCTAAACCTACCTCCTAACCCCTAACCCTAACCTTAAACCAAACCCTAAACCTACCTTCTAACCTTAAACCAAACCCTAAACCTACCTCCTAACCCTAACCTTAAACCAAACCCTAAACATACCTCCTAACCCGTAACCTTAAACCAAACCCTAAACCTACCTCCTAACCCCTAACCCTAACCTTAAACCAAACCCTAAACCTACCTCCTAACCCCTAACCCTAACCTTAAACCAAACCCTAAACATACCTCCTAACCCCTAACCCTAACCTTAAACCAAACCCTAAACATACCTCCTAACCCGTAACCTTAAACCAAACCCTAAACCTAACCTTAAACCAAACCCTAAACATACCTCCTAACCCCTAACCTTAAACCAAACCCTAAACCTACCTCCTAACCCCTAACCCTAACCTTAAACCAAACCCTAAACCTACCTCCTAAACCTAACCTTAAACCGAACCCTAAACCTACCTCCTAACCCTAACCTTAAACCAAACCCTAAACCTACCTCCTAACCCCTAACCCTAACCTTAAACCAAACCCTAAACATACCTCCTAACCCCTAACCTTAAACCAAACCCTAAACCTACCTCCTAACCCTAACCTTAAACCAAACCCTAAACCTAACCTTAAACCGAACCCTAAACCTACCTCCTAACCCCTAACCTTAAACCAAACCCTAAACCTACCTCCTAACCCCTAACCCTAACCTTAAACCAAACCCTAAACCTAACCTTAAACCGAACCCTAAACCTACCTCCTAACCCCTAACCTTAAACCAAACCCTAAACCTACCTCCTATCCCCTAAACCAAACCCTAAACCTACCTCCTAACCCCTAACCTTAAACCAAACCCTAAACCTACCTCCTAACCCCTAACCCAAACCCTAAACCTACCTCCTAACCCCTAACCCTATTTGTAACCCAACCCCTAAGCTTAAAATAGCCTTTGTCCTCGTGGGGATGTGGGAAATGTCCCCACGAGAGAGCTTTTTCCTTGTTGTATTATCCTTGTGGGGACCTAAAATCCCCCAAAGTCCCCACAAGGATAGAAGAACCAACACACACGCCCTTAGTGCAGATTACAGCTCACTCACTGCCACACGTCAGCCATGATACTTACATCTGAGGCTGACTGAGTCATTCTGCATTGTCCCAATACACACAGTCTCTCACATCAATTGATTTGTAACTGAAACTCTCATGGAACTCAGCTGACTTGTATGATGATAAGGAGAACCCTCTCTGAGTGTTCCATCTCTTTTAATGTTGTGATGACACACAACCTGTTGACAGGTTTGCATTACTCATAAAGAGCTTTTTATGTAAATGGATGAATCTGTGCCAACCTCTCCCTGCCTGCCTGGCTTTCCTCTTGTTATTCACTCAGAAAGCCATGCTTACGTTTGCAAATTAGAGGCTATGGTTGAACCACAGACACGGACAGACACGAACAGACACGGACCCACACAGACACCCAGACAGACATGGACCCACACAGACACCCAGACAGGCAGACACCCAGACAGACATGGACCCACACAGACACCCAGACAGGCAGACACCCAGACAGACATGGACCCACACAGACAGACACGGACCCAGACAGACACCCAGACAGACACGGACCCACACAGACACCCAGACAGACACGGACCCACACAGACACCCAGACAGACACGGACCCACACAGACACCCAGACAGACACGGACCCACACAGACACCCAGACAGGCAGACACCCAGACAGGCAGACACCCAGACAGGCAGACACCCAGACAGGCAGACATCCTGACAGGCAGACATAGACCCACAGAGATCGACACAGGAAGAAAGAGACCCAGACAGAGACAGAAATCTACACAGGCAGACAGAGACCCCGACAGAGACCCAGGCAGACAGACAGACAGAGACCCAGGCAGACAGACAGACAGACAGACAGACGGAGACCCAGGCAGACAGACAGACAGACCCAGATAGACAGACAGACAGACAGACAGACAGAGACCCAGGCAGAGACCCACACAGACAGACAGACAGACAGACAGAGACCCACACAGACAGACAGACAGAGACCCACACAGACAGACAGACAGAGACCCAGACAGACAGACAGACAGAGACCCAGACAGACAGACAGACAGAGACCCAGACAGACAGACAGACAGAGACCCAGACAGACAGACAGACAGAGACCCAGACAGACAGACAGACAGAGACCCAGACAGACAGACAGACAGAGACCCAGACAGACCGAGACCCAGACAGACCGAGACCCAGACAGACCGAGACCCAGACAGACCGAGACCCAGACAGACCGAGACCCAGACAGACCGAGACCCAGACAGACCGAGACCCAGACAGACCGAGACCCAGACAGACCGAGACCCAGACAGACAGACAGACAGACAGAGACCCAGACAGACAGACAGACAGACAGACAGACAGACAGACAGACAGACAGACAGACAGACAGACAGACAGACAGACAGACAGACAGACAGACCCAGACAGACAGACAGACAGACAGACAGACAGACAGACAGACAGACAGACAGACCCAGACAGACAGACAGACAGAGAGACCCAGACAGACAGACAGACAGAGAGACCCAGACAGACAGACAGACAGAGAGACCCAGACAGACAGACAGAGATATACACACACACACACGCACACACACAGATAGACACAGACACACGCACACACACAGATAGACACAGACACACGCACACACACAGATAGACACAGACACACGCACACACACAGATAGACACAGACACACGCACACACACAGATAGACACAGACACACGCACACACACAGATAGACACAGACACACGCACACACACAGACTGACAGGCACTCGCGCGCACACACAGAGAGGTGCGCGCAGACAGATGCGCACGCAGACAGGCGCACAGACAGGCAGACAGACATGCACACAGACACGCACACGCACACAGAGAGACAGACAACAGTGACAATCAGAATCTAACCTGAGAAGCATCAGATCCCCTCTCTCCTGTGTTTTACGACCACCGGCAGCTCTTTGACTTCTGCAGCGCTGCGTTTATACGCAGCAGAACGAGGCCTGGTAATTGGACAGTGCCGTAAAAAAGCAGATTTAAAGTGTGTGAGAGATAGTCACTGGTGATTGAAGACACCAGGAAGTGAGAGTATCTCTCTGTCTCCTGATTCCCAGGTGGGGACGACGTTAAATCGAGGTCCCGGCTCAGTCGACTTCTCAAACGATCGTGAGAGCTTAATTTCAAACCCCGGGGGACTTTTTTGTATGAGAAGTGTGGCCCTTTGGTGACATCTTAACCATCTAATCCCACCCTTTGAAACAGCCAAGTGAATTAGCGACTAGTGAGCTAAGTCTGTAGTAGTTGATCAGCTAAAAGTCCTTCTAAGCCCTCCTCTTCAATGGACTCCAAAAAAGGATTGGTCTTTGTAGTCTTAAACAATGAGTTCCACTCTCTTGTTTTGTGTTGTTTTTTTTTTTGTTTTGAACACCTGTTTACAATCCCAGCATTTAGGAGATTACCGGAGCTACATTTGTGTTCCGACGGGAGCCATTTTGGCTCCTTCAAGCCCTCCACTGGGAGCCATCTGGGCTCTGCTCTAAAGCAGTCGCCCCTCCCCACCCCTAGCCCTCCATTGTGAGCGTATTTACTTTGGACGGGAAACTAAAGTGGTTCGCGTGGGCTGCCAATCAGCCACCACAGCTCAGATCAGCTCCAGAGCTCCGGGGGTGTGAATGCAGTCTGTTACCTCAGAGAGAGAGAGAACAAGCCCAGGCAGGTGCATGCTTGCTTGGGCCTCGTCTGTTTTTCAGGGTAGTCCCCGAGCGGTGAAAGGCCCACGGTAATCAATGGGCCACATTATCACCTCTGCTGGGGGGCCCCTGAGTGGCCCTAGAAACACTGTGCCAGGCATGATGCTTTAGTCAGCCCACAGCCACTCAGTACACAGCCAGCCCGTTCCATGGTGTTGGTATGCAGGCGATAGGTAAGACATGGTCTTTGCCAGCGAGAAGGTGACAAAACAACCAGGTATTGAGCTGTAGCAGGAGATAATGAGGTGTGTGTACATGCGTTTACACAGGTGTGTTGCAGCCCACCAGCTTGTCCATTAGCGTGTAATGTGATTCCGTAGCCCAGTATTATTCATGTTGCTCAGTAGGATCATTTCTGACCATTAGGCTTCACAAAGCTCTGCTGGCATTATTTTAGTATTTGTGCTGTTGTCAAGTGGCGAGCAAATGTCCCTTCCATTATGCCTCCTGTAGTTCTATATGTGGTCCAGCAGATAGGCACACTAATCAGTCCTGCAGTGAAGGAAACTGTGTGTGTGTACTCCCGTGTGTGTGTGTACTTGTCCATTCAGTCCCCCCTACAAAGCTTTCTTATTACGCCCCATTTTCCCTTTGTCCTTCATCTCTTTCCCTTTCTCTCACAGCTTCTCTCTTCTATACCTCTCCCTCTTCTATACCTCTCCCTCTTCTATACCTCTCCCTCTTCTATACCTCTCCCTCTTCTATACCTCTCCCTCTTCTATACCTCTCACTCTTCTATACCTCTCACTCTTCTATACCTCTCACTCTTCTATACCTCTCCCTCTTCTATACCTCTCCCTCTTCTATACCTCTCCCTCTTCTATACCTCTCCCTCTTCTATACCTCTCCCTCTTCTATACCTCTCCCTCTTCTATACCTCTCCCTCTTCTATACCTCTCCCTCTTCTATACCTCTCCCTCTTCTATACCTCTCCCTCTTCTATACCTCTCCCTCTTCTATACCTCTCCCTCTTCTATACCTCTCACTCTTCTATACCTCTCACTCTTCTATACCTCTCACTCTTCTATACCTCTCACTCTTCTATACCTCTCACTCTTCTATACCTCTCCCTCTTCTATACCTCTCCCTCTTCTATACCTCTCCCTCTTCTATACCTCTCCCTCTTCTATACCTCTCCCTCTTTACTATCTCTCCATCTTTACTATCTCGCCCTCTTTACTATCTCGCCCTCTTTACTATCTCGCCCTCTTTACTATCTCGCCCTCTTTACTATCTCGCCCTCTTTACTATCTCGCCCTCTTTACTATCTCGCCCTCTTTACTATCTCGCCCTCTTTACTATCTCGGCCTCTTTACTATCTCGGCCTCTTTACTATCTCGGCCTCTTTACTATCTCGGCCTCTTTACTATCTCGCCCTCTTTACTATCTCTCCATCTTTACTATCTCTCCATCTTTACTATCTCGGCCTCTTTACTATCTCGGCCTCTTTACTATCTCGCCCTCTTTACTATCTCGCCCTCTTTACTATCTCGCCCTCTTTACTATCTCTCCATCTTTACTATCTCTCCATCTTTACTATCTCACCCTCTTTACTATCTCTCCATCTTTACTATCTCTCCATCTTTACTATCTCGCCCTCTTTACTATCTCTCCATCTTTACTATCTCACCCTCTTTACTATCTCTCCATCTTTACTATCTCGCCCTCTTTACTATCTCTCCATCTTTACTATCTCGGCCTCTTTACTATCTCACCATCTTTACTATCTCTCCATCTTTACTATCTCGCCCTCTTTACTATCTCGCCCTCTTTACTATCTCGCCCTCTTTACTATCTCTCCATCTTTACTATCTCGCCCTCTTTACTATCTCTCCATCTTTACTATCTCGCCCTCTTTACTATCTCTCCATCTTTACTATCTCTCCATCTTTACTATCTCTCCATCTTTACTATCTCTCCATCTTTACTATCTCGCCCTCTTTACTATCTCGCCCTCTTTACTATCTCGCCCTCTTTACTACCTCTCCCTCTTTACTATCTCTCCATCTTTACTATCTCGCCCTCTTTACTATCTCTCCATCTTTACTATCTCGCCCTCTTTACTATCTCTCCATCTTTACTATCTCGCCCTCTTTACTATCTCTCCATCTTTACTATCTCGCCCTCTTTACTATCTCTCCCTCTTTACTATCTCACCCTCTTTACTATCTCTCCATCTTTACTATCTCTCCATCTTTACTATCTCGCCCTCTTTACTATCTCTCCATCTTTACTATCTCGCCCTCTTTACTACCTCTCCCTCTTTACTATCTCTCCATCTTTACTATCTCGCCCTCTTTACTATCTCTCCATCTTTACTATCTCGCCCTCTTTACTATCTCTCCATCTTTACTATCTCGCCCTCTTTACTATCTCTCCCTCTTTACTATCTCGCCCTCTTTACTATCTCTCCATCTTTACTATCTCGCCCTCTTTACTATCTCTCCATCTTTACTATCTCGCCCTCTTTACTATCTCGCCCTCTTTACTATCTCGCCCTCTTTACTATCTCGCCCTCTTTACTATCTCGCCCTCTTTACTATCTCGCCCTCTTTACTATCTCGGCCTCTTTACTATCTCGGCCTCTTTACTATCTCGCCCTCTTTACTATCTCGCCCTCTCCCCACTGTCTCTTTCTCTCACACCTTCTCTCTTCTATATCTCACCCTCTTTACTATCTCTCTCCCCCACTGTCTCTCTCTCTCCCCCACTGTCTCTCTCTCTCCCCCACTGTCTCTCTCTCTCCCCCACTCTCTCTCTCTCTCTCTCTCGCTCTCTCTCTCTGAGTCCTGTGTCTGTCTCTCTCTCTCTCTCTGAGTCCCGTGTCTGTCTCTCTCTCTCTCTCCGAGTCCCGTGTCTGTCTCTCTCTCTCTCTCTCCGAGTCCCGTGCTCCGAGTCCCGTGTCTGTCTCTGACGTATGTACTCAGGTTGTCATGAACAGGTAATGGATCTACTTGTTATCACGTTTTAATGTCGTTGCTTTTAACGCCCAACAAGACGTTTGTTCCCCCAGCGTCGCTAAGTGGCCACCAGAGAGGTTTACAACGTCCCCACGTCAGTCCCAGTCGTGGTGGCGGAGAGAAAAGATGTCTCAACCAGCAGCATGTCTTTCAGCCCGTCAGATTGAAATGTGCAGCGAATGATCAGAAAAGCTTTTTGAGATTGTAAATACAGCCGCTTTAAGCTGTCGCTGAGGAGTGGCCGACTTTACGCGCCATCAATACAACTGGCATCAATTTCCCTCTTGTGTTCTACCAAGTGTGTGTGGAGCGATTGTGTGTGTATGTCCACAACTGTGTGTGTGAGACTAATATATTTGGCCCCATAGAACCATAATTCCATTCCCTATTGACCTATATGTTCTGTATCTCTTTACTCTGTTAGTGGTAGTGAATAGTGCTGCTGAATGGTAATGTAATGGATTGTATTATCGGTCCAGTTTAACACATTGAAATTGAATATCTACTCAATTGCTCAAATTAAGCAAGTGATTTTCTTTGGCAGCCCATAGTGAATAGGATGCTCCTGATGGATAACACACACTCCTATTTACTCTGATTAGTACCAAACATCCCACTGCTCTTCTTATTTTTCCCCACATTGTTCCATTTCTCCTCCTCTCCATTTCTCCTCCTCTCCATTTCTCCTTCTCTCCATTTTCCTTCTCCCTCTCTCCATTTCTCCTTCTCCCTCTCTCCATTTCTCCTTCTCCCTCTCTCCATTTCTCCTTCTCCCTCTCTCCATTTCTCCTTCTCCCTCTCTCCATTTCTCCTTCTCCCTCTCTCCATTTCTCTCCTGCATCCACTCATTTCCGCTCTCAATTTTTGTCTGACATCGAGCGTTGGGGTGCTGACATTTTTTGGGCCTGTGGTTTGTGAAGACCCAGTGAGGGGTGGAGAGGATAATGAGCATCAGCCTGTCTGAGGAGAGAGCGCTGCCTGCTCGCTGCTAGCTCCAGCTCACTACAGACCCTTCCCTCCACTCACCCCCCTCACCTCCCTGCTTGACATTTAAGTGCTGGGAGGTGCAGTGTGTCTATAATAGCCTGGTTGTATAACTGGCAGGCCAGTTAGAGAGAGGTGGGAATGGGGAGGAAGGGAGAGAAGGGGAGGGAAGAGAGAGGGGGAGAGACAGGGAAATTGGGGAGGGGGGAGAGAAAGAGAGGGAGATCGGGGAGGGTGAGAAAGAGAGAGGAAGGAGGGGAGAGGAGAATTAGAGGGGGGGAAGAGATGAGGAACTTGTCATCCGTTGTCAATCCTTGTCTATCTGTCCTCTTAACACCATGTTGAGGACGTAACATTGGCACATAAACACACCTTGAGTCAGTGTGTGTATACTGAACCAGACAGACACAAGGTAGTGTACTGTAGCAGTAGTGTGGGGAGGGATCCTGCAGTCACACTTCAACTTATCCATTTACACATAACATCCAACCCCATTTAACCAAGCATGCCTAGACAGGTCAGAAAGCCTCAGAACACCCCCACGAGGCAGCACTACTTAACATGACCCCCCCGCCTTCTCTCAAACCCCCTCAAGACCCAGCTAGGAGCTGGGGGAGAAAGCAGGAAACACAGCCTATGTTTGTCCCTGTTTCCACCGCAGCGTGTTGTCACTATTGTGTTTAATCAAAGTGCAGATTATGCTCTCATTAAAAAGCTTTTTACTTTGACTGTGGATACAAGGCACAGAGGAGCAAGGCAAAGTCATTTGCGTCAGATTTCCCACGGGGGCCCACAGAGGCTAAGCAGCCAGTGTCTTAATCGTTTGACTTACTCCAGTATGTCTTCTCCACACCTGGCCTCTCTCTTCTCTCTCCCACTCTGCCGTCGGAGGGAAAAAACAACGCCATATTGATTTGTCTTTCTCTCCTCCCACGCTTTATGAAACAAAACGTAATGAATAGGTAATTCTCCTGAATAGGCAGATTTTGGTTATTGTCTCCAAAAGGCTAATGTTGTTAAATACCCGGCACTTTGTCAGCAGCAGGGTTAGCACCACAGGGAATGCAATTTGGCTCACACTAATTGCAAAAGATTTTGAAAATGTGTGGGAACTTCACTCTATGACGGTATTGAAGTCTGGTAGATGAAGTTTGGACTCGATACTGAATTAGAAAATCTTTTAAAGGCCTTTTGAGGTTGTTGTTGGCGTCAGCTGAAGTCAAGAGGGAAAACATGGTGAAGTTTACTACTATACTATTCAATTATGGATCTGCTCCAGCTAATCATGGATGTGTTTTGTTAAAGAACTATGAGATGTTCCTCAGCTGTCCCCTAAAAATCAATCATGGTCTATTAGTGTTCCAGCTCAAAGTCACTTTCCGACTTTTCTTTTCCTAACTTTTTGAAACGCTGATTTTCATAACCTTTATATTCCAGTACTTTTCCAGTCCTTTCATATGGTGTCCCTGTAAACAGGCCTCCACGGCTCAGAGACCAATGGGATCAATCTAAGGGGTCCTGAGTCGTCTTGGAGGTCTAACCCACTGAGTGTCTCCGCTGGGTGTAATTGTGCATGAAAGATGAGCGCGGCGGCGGTGACCAAAACAGCGCGAAGGCCAACTGACAGTGAGAGAGCTGCCACATCAGCTGTGTTCGTGCGAGCTCAAGGCTCTCAGATCAATAGCGAGCTCAGGGGCCTCAAATGATCTGTCTATTTAAGGACAGGAGAGTGTCTCCTGCTTCAGAGCACCCTCCGCGCTTTCTCTAATAGAATCTCAAACCTAATCCCGATACAGTACATTAACCCGGTCTAATTTCTCCCTCCTCTTCTGTCTTCTCCCTCTTCTCTCTGGCAGGTGGAGGTGGAAGTAGAGAGTATGGACAAGGCTGGTAACTTCATCGGCTGGCTTCACATCGAGGGGGTTAACCTGTCGGTGGCGCTGGTAGAGAACGCCCTATCGAAGGTCCACTTCACGGCCGAGCGTAGCTCCTACTACAAGACCCTGGTATCCGGAGAGGAGGCCTCTCGTCTCAGGAAAGACAAGGTAAGTCCTCAGTTTGCCCCGTGTTTTTGTTTGTTAGCGTTTTGGGGTTATATATAGAGTGTGTGATTCTCTTTATTATAGTTTATTCTTCGTTAGTCAGCAGCTCCACACAAAATACTTTTTCTGGGTGTGCTCCAGCTCATGTTTTTAATTCTAGTGTTTTGGGGTTAGGAATCTTTGTTAGCCCTGAGGGTGCTTTTGTTTGTTAGTGTTTTGGGGTTAACAATCTTTGTTAGCCCTGAGGGTGTTTTGTTTGTTAGTGTTTGGGGGTTAACAATCTTTGTAAGCCCTGAGGGCACTTTTGTTTGTTAGCACTTAACCATTAGCATCAGGCTTAGTTTGCATGGGCTTTAGGGCTCATCCTAACTAGAGGTCTTCACGGATCCACCTGTACCCGAATACCGGAGACCCGATCCCGGGTCCAGATCCATAATTCCTAATGAATCCACGTGTCTGGATATGATCTGATATGATTGTCATGGGTCTGGTTATGATCTGGTGTGATTGTCACGGGTCTGGTTATGATCTGATATGATTGTCACGGGTCTGGGTATGATCTGATATTGTCACAGGTCTGGTTATGATCTGATATTGTCACGGGTCTGGGTATGATCTGTTGTGATTGTCACGGGTCCGGTTATGATCTGATATGATTGTCACGGGTCTGGGTATGATCTGATATGATTGTCACGGGTCTGGGTATGATATGATTGTCACGGGTCTGTGTATGATCTGATATGATTGTCACGGGTCTGGGTATGATCTGATATGATATGATTGTCACGGGTCTGGTTATGATCTGATATGATTGTCACTGGTCTGGGTATGATCTGATATGATTGTCACGGGTCTGGGTATGATCTGATATGATTGTCACGGGTCTGGGTATGATCTGATATGATTGTCACGGGTCTGGGTATGATCTGATATGATTGTCACGGGTCTGGGTATGATCTGATATGATTGTCACGGGTCTGGGTTATGTATAGTAGAGAGAGAGAGAAATTGTATTTATGCTGATGCTCTTGCTTTTCACGAGAGTGGAGCGTGTAGCTTGTTGCTGCTGTTAAGCCAATCATGATTCATCAAATCGGCAATAGGCTACAGTCATAGAGCCCTCCGTGTGGGGCAAAAGATAGATGTCTAATCAATGGAAGATTGAATTAAAATGACAGAATGAAAAGTTAAAGGGGGAGGATAGGTGACCACCACCAAGAGCCAACAGGTAGGCTGCTACTTAATATTCTGCAGGGAGTTGTTGTTTGTAACAGTAGGACTAGAAAGCTCATTCACTGCAGCTTCAGTTAGCCTAGCTAGCTAACGTTAGCTAGCTTAACTTGCTTCCTCCGTTTTGATGTAGTCAAGACCGGTACTATGTAATCATATTTGATGATAAATAACCTAGCTATGACAGCTATTAGTCTACTATGGCTTGGTTGCTGTCTCTTGTCTCTCCATCCTCCCTGCTCCCTGTGTCACTCGCTCACAGTACAGTCCCTCCACAGCCTGATACAGCAGTACATCGCTCTCTCCTCTTGTGCTTTATCAGCTCCGGTTATTAAAGTATCTTTAAAGCTTTTCTGCTGCTTCCCTCACTTAGATTGGATCGGGTCTGGATCCGACCAGGTCTATACTGAACGGGTCTAGTTGTCCTCGGGTCTGTTCGAGTCTAGCAGTCCTTGGGTCCGTTTGGTCTCTATATTTAAAACATTTATTTATGCATATCTGGTCCATGTGGGAACAATTTAGGCAACAACAAAACTTTGAAGAGGTAAGAGATGGTGAAATCATTTGGAATAGGTTTAGTATTTGTGGAGAAGTTGGTAGTTAGCTAGAAGACAGGGACTCCAAGACTAGTTGGTATCACAATGTCCAGTGGACTTGGGCACCAAGACCAGTACTAGTTGACATCACTCAGTTCCTGTCTTAACTTTAAACAGCTAGTTAGCATGAATGCTATGGTTAGCAACACAGTTAAAAAGGCTTTTCATAATATCGGCTTAGAGACCCTGTCCTTGTGTTAGAAATCTGTCACCCCTTCATCATACTATATAAATTTCCTCCAAATACATCAATCTCATCTGTTGCATGGAGAAAGCCAGCCAATGATGAGAGTGGTGAGACTGATGCTACGTCTTTGGGGAGGAGAATTGCCACATATTCCCCCGTTATCATTGACGCCTCCTTTCCCTTCCTATCGCAGGCCTTTGATGGATGGAGGCCCTCTCTCTTAGTGATCCCAATCTCTCCCTCCATTTTCATTATGCCAGATGAATTCAGTCCTGGGCCAGCTGTCTCCCCCGTCCTCTATCCCCGCTACCACTTTCTCTACCTCTCCCTGCTATGCCCAATGCTTTGGGAAGCTGCCGCATCTGCTTTTCTCCTATCATTGGAATGATCTACTGCTGGAGCCAAGCAGGGACTGTGTTCCCTGTCCTTCCTCTGAATCCATCACGGCTCTAGCAGCACTATATGAGAAACATCCATCTGAGTGGTGGGGATAGGGAGTGAACCTGGGGCCGGAGTATAAAGTAAATCTAATCTCCCACGATGTGCCATGGATGCACGTCGTCTGCTGAGGCGACGGTGAGGAGAGAGCTCTTTTTGGCCTCCCTACCAGTCTGTCCCTCTCCATCGTCTGTCCAGGAGTACAGGCCAGATTGGCTTCATGTTTCAGACCTGACCTGATTGAGAGCAGAGCTTAACCTCTAGCGTCGAGCAATCCCGTATCCGGGAGCGTAATCATAGCCTCAAGCTCATTACCATAACGCAACATTTCCTATTCATGAAAATCGCAAATGAAATGAAATAAATATATTCAAACACAAGCTTAGCCTTTTGTTAACAACACTGTCATCTCAGATTTTCAAAATATGCTTTTCAACCAAAGCTACACAAGCATTTGTGTAAGAGTATTGATAGCCTAGCATAGCATTAAGCCTAGCATTCAGCAGGCAACATTTTCACAAAAACAAGAAAAGCATTCAAATAAAATAATTTACCTTTGAAGAACTTTGGATGTTTTCAATGACGAGACTCTTAGTTAGATAGCAAATGTTCATTTTTTCAAAAAAATATTATTTGTGTAGACGAAATAGCTCCGTTTTGTTCATCACGTTTGGCTAAGAAAAACACCGGAAAATGCAGTCAACGCCAACGCTTTTTTCCAAAATTAGCTCCATAATATCGACAGAAACATGGCAAACGTTGTTTAGAATCAATCCTCAAGGTGTTTTTCACATATCTATTCGATAATCTATCAGTGGTGGCAGTTGCCTTCTCATCAGAAGAAAACAGAAAAATACTGCAGCTGGAGATTACGCAATAATTGCGACGGAGGACACCAAGCGACCACCTGGTAGATGTAGTCTCTTATGGTCAATCTTCCAATGATATGCCTACAAATACGTCACAATGCTGCAGACACCTTGGGGAAAACGTGGAAAACGTAAGCTGACTCCTAGCTCCTTCACAGCCATATAAGGAGTCATTGCCATGAGGCGGTTTCAAAAAATGCGGATTTTTATCTGGGTTTTTTCTGTAACATCAGTTCTGTGGCACTCACAGACAATATCTTTGCAGTTTTGGAAACGTCAGAGTGTTTTCTTTCCAAAGCTGTCAATTATATGCATAGTCGAGCATCTTTTCGTGACAATATCTTGTTTAAAACAGGAACATTTTTCATCCAAAAATTAAAATAGCGCCCCCTATATCCAAGACGTTAAGAGGGCAACAGTGAGATTCTCTCTTTCTCTACTTGGCCTAACCGTCAGTTGTGGCCCTCAAGGGCTGTTGAGGGCTGTGATTGTGTCTGAAGTGGGTTTCCCTGAGTGGCATTGAGCCGAAAGACAATGGCGCCCCCCCTGTGTGTGTACGTGTATATATGTGTCTGGGGCAGAGGTTTGTGTGCTGTGTACATCCTGGGGGTCAGACGAGAGGCGGAGGGGTTGTGGATATAATTAACCCTTCGGGACCTGGCGGAGGAAAAGCTGAGCGCTCTGCTTTTTTTCTTTCTTCTGAAGTGCAGCCGGGCCGACCTTCTCTAGGTGTACCATCCTACTCTCGTCTTCCTCTTCTTCCCCCTCTCTCTTTTTATTGACCCCCCTGGCTGTGGATATGGGAGAAATTGTTGTTGCTGTGTCAGGCGTATCCCCTGACAAGATAGGGGGCTTGGCGTAATGAAGTGGACTCTGGGGGGTCCAGAGAAACCCTCATTAAAGTTTCCACCGCTGGGGGAGCAGGGACCGGGGCATGAGGGGGGGGGTGGGTGTTGTTCCTAAAACTAAACTGCTTGGCTCGAGTGACTCCCGTTGATATGAGGTTTTCTTTGCGCGACGACGCCAATGGGAGCAGGTCGTTACGGTTGAAATGAAAGCTCTCACAAAGTTGTCTGCTTCTGTTTTTATCTTTATGGCCATCAGCATATTTGGGCTCGGAGATCAGCATCTCTTAAATTGATGTCTGCCTCCGTTATGCAAGACTCAGCTCAACCGTGTCCCATTTAGATAGGAAGGTCAGGGCCTGGTCACACCACATGCCTAATTCTGTTCTACCACATCTATCTGGATGAGCGGTTGCATCATTTTGAGACTACAGATAGAGTTTGCGGGTGCAGTGGTGGTCAGAGCTGTCTCTCTAGCTTCTTGCCTTGACAAATTAACTGTTAATCTTCACCCCAAACCCCTAACATGACTTAACCACTGTCTAGAGAATAGATGGAGGACGTTTTTACTTAAGCAATAAAGCACAAGGGGGTTTGTGGTATAGGGCCAATAAACCACGGCCAAGGGCTGTTCTGAAGCAAAACTCAACGCGGAGTGCCTGCATACAACCCTTAGCCGTGGTATAATGGCCATATATCACAAACCCCCGAGGTGCCTTATTGCTGTTATAAACTGTTTACTAACGGAATTATAGCAGTTAAAATACGTGTTTATACGTGGTATACGGTCTGATATGTCAGCCAATCAGCTTATAATTAGTGTTACGTTGTTTTAACAAAGCACTACTCATTTTATTCCTATGCCCCGGCCCATTTTAATGCCGTCTCTTGTTTGTTTTGTGAAAGCATTCTTGTGTACCGGGACTTCTCTCTGGATGGTGGAAGAATCTGATTCCTGCTTACGAAGCATCACTGTTAACAAGGTCTGCTGAAACACTGCCTGTATCCTGCTGCCGAACAAGTGCCATTGCATTTGTTTGTGTTACACTCCCACTATTCACATGCTGGGAGAGCGAGGGGGGACGGTGGGTTTTGTACAGTAACAATTCCGCTCAAAGTGGAACGGAGCAACAAAAAAAATCTATTCAGGCCTAGTTTTACGAGTTCCCAAAGAATGAGGTCGGTAAGGGCACCGGAGGGTGGTGGTGCACCTCTAGGGACAATCACAATCACAAGAACACTCACACAAACACAAAAATGAAAGTGTTCTGAAATGAAGAGAGACTGGGAGAAAATATCAATCTGTTCAGAATACCTAAGCTCTCTTTTTGTTGTTGTTGCTATGCAGCCCAGTGGGTTTCATTGTCCTCCTTAGTTGTTGTTGACTTGCAATTCTGGCTCTTGTCAATGTTTGACTCCTCCATGGGAGCCCCCCCCCCCCCCCTGCCCCCTGCCTCAGCACACCCAGCCAGTAGGCTGTGATAGAGGAGAAAACGAACACACTGATAATTGGAGCGGCCTAATTATGAAGAAGTAAATCAAGAATGGGTCCTTGATAAAACCAGAGCCCCTGTTTCTGTTGAGCAAGTGGTTTTCTGCTGTAATTACCCGGTAGTGAAAGAGATTAGCTTCCTCTGATAGGCCTTCAGAGAGCGAGAGAGAGGAGAAGGGACGAGCAAGATTATATGACCTTCCTGGTGATCCCCCTATCTTAGTCCCTTTTTTCTGCCTTCTACAGAGACCACTCCCCATCCATCCTCCCTTTGTTCTCTCATCTTTCCCCAGTCTTCGCTCCTTCTCTCCCTCCCTCCTTCTCTCCTTAATCATCCTCGTAATACCTCTAATTAACTGGAATCATGCTTTTTCACAAATGCAGTCATGACCTTATTCCCCTGAACTTCCTTCCTTCATCTGACAGTGGGATGCTAGGGTGAGATGGGCTGCGTTGTCGGCTGTACTGTTTCGTGTGAATACCATTTTGAGAGTCTCTGGCACCTGCATTGCCCGTTTTAAGAACAGCAGAATCCCTGGGGAGGTAACGCTTGGCCGACCGCTGTACTGTCTCGTTTCACATCCGTCCGTCAACATCCATCCGTCTGTCTGAGATTTTAAAGTACCCCGGGTTTGACGTTGGAACTCCTCCCAAACCGCGTCCTTGAGGACGACTGATTGAAGTACATAATCCTGTTTCAGCTGGGTTTTTGGGAGGAATCCAAGCGTTAGGAGAGACTGACTAATGTTCCACCGCCTCAGGGGCTGTTTGAATACCCTGAGCTACTAGCCAGAGCGTCTCTGGTAATGTAAGGGAAATCAACGTTAACATGTCCCATGTTTGGCCGACAAGCACTGTAAGCATGTCCTGATTGTTGTTGGTACGCAGCAATCTTAACTCTTGCTCACCATTACCAACACTGAGTTACACAAAGGGTCAAGTGGCTTGCTTCATAAGCCAAAACGTTTCCACGTAATCAAAAATCATCCCATTTCTCCCTCTCTATGGGTTGTCAATGATGTATTATTTTTTTAGAAGTGTTGTCAGAAATAGCCCCAAAGCTTTGGAGATCTCCCCATGGCCCTATCTGCACAGGCTGATCCACAGTCAGCACATTACACACCTGGCTAAACAAGAACAAGCAGAGAATGAATCAAGATAATTGGGGTTTTAGTGAACCTAATATGCCTGTCGTCTTCCTGAGCACATGCTGGAGGAAGTGTACCTTGGTTTACTATATTAATACTATATATTAATACTCTGGATTAGGCTAGTGATAGCATCTCTTCCCCTAGCCTTATTACCATTTATTGGTGTTACTATGGAAAACATACTTGTCTGGCTGTTTTGTCAGTCAAGGGGATTTACATGGAATCAACATAACTAGGCTGTATCATGTGGTAATTAAAGTTGACCTGTATAGAGGGCATACCGTTACATACAAGGAATCCTGTTGTTACTCTTCCAAGGAACAGGCCGTCTCTATCCATCTATTAGTACCTTCCTCAAAGCAGTGTTCATGCATTCTGCTTTATTTTTCTCCCTCGGAGGGAGATCCTATTGCAATCACCATGGCGATACCTCAAAATCGCACTGGGGATTATTATTAAATAGCTCATTTGGAGTCGTTTGTGAACTAATGAGCGAATTCGAGAGCCAATCCGCTTGAAATTTCAGGTGCTCCTTCTTCAATTTAGCTCCCCTTTTAACGTAAATCCCTCTCTCTCGCTCAGCCGGCAAGTTATTACTTTTTACTTCAGCCATTTTATTCAGGCCCGGGTCTCTTTCCGTTAGCGTTGTGAAGACGCTCGGCACGGATGTGAAATCATTATCATTTTTTTCATACCAAATGTCATTAGGCAGTGTGAAGAATTGAGACTAATTGCGTCTCAGGGTAGACAAGTGATTTATATATATATGACCATTACGGTCATCACTTCTCACCGCTGTCATTGTTACCTGCTTATTTAACAAATGGAGGGCAGTCGGTGTCAGACAGGAGCCACGGCAGCGACACAGAGAATGAAAGAAAGAGTTATCCAATTAGACACCCCCCTTCACACCAAATACCTGGAAAGCACATTGAGAGCCACTGGAAGCAGCCACAGAGGCTGTTGGGCTATTCACACAGCGCCTCACCAAACCTCTGGTTTTAATTTCCAAAGCAACCTATAACCTTTCACATAAACCCTGTTGGTTGAATCAAGTGGGTGAGCTGATGTTGGAGTCTGAGCATGAGTGGAAGTTGACCGGCTCATCCTCTCTCCTGTCAGTCTGATGACCAGGCAGGAGCACCTGTGTTATTGACCCAAAATGGCCGTCCCAACTCTACCCAGCAACAACAGGAAGATCATTGATTGGGTCCAAATGGACATCCTCTACAAAGACACTGCTGACATGGTACTGTTGAAGTGGGAGATGTGTGAAACATCCTGTCAGAGAATCATTAAACCCAACTGAAACATGTAAACCAGGACATTTGAGATGATGTCAACATGCTATCCAACAGCACGTAGTGTTTCCCACAGAATACAACAACAACAAAGTGGTGGGACATTGTTTCTGCGTCACCGGACTCCACATTTGGCTAATTCTTTCAGTTAGCGTCCGTCTGCGGTGGATTAGAGCGAGGGGTAATATGATGATAGAAAGTAGAACTCTACATTGTGTAATACATTCCCCCTCGCATCATTTCTCAAGCGCTGGGCTCTGGCAGCTTGTTTGCATTGCGATGCCGAGTGATTCTTGGAGCGGTATCAAAACAATCTGTCATAACCAGTGAACTTTGAATAGACACAAGAAAGCTCTTTACCTTTCGCTATAGCCCGAACTCTGCCTCAACTGCTAAGCCCCTCATCTTAAATGAATGAGTGTGGGCCACTGCCATCGTTTGTACTCTTGTTTTTCTCTCTGTGTAAACATACACTGAAGTTTGAGGGGGATATGAAGGAAGACATCCTCTTTAACATCCTGTGTGTGCTTCCTGGTTGCTTTGAATAATGCAGGGCTATGGAGGGTGCTGTGTCAGGGACACAGATTTCATTGCGTCTACTGTACTGGGAGTGAGGCTTTGAGGAAGGTTGGAAGTAAAAACTAGTCTTCAGTGTTTCCGCTAGATTGTTTTGGTCAGGACGGGATGCCATTTTTTTTATCTTCTCAGAATCTCTCCGGAAACAATGCAAGCGATAGTAGGGAAAACACTGATGAAACAATGCAAGTGATAGTAGGGAAAACACTGATGAAACAATGCAAGCGATAGTAGGGAAAACACTGAAACAATGCAAGTGATAGTAGGGAAAACACTGATGAAACAATGCAAGCGATAGTAGGGAAAACACTGAAACAATGCAAGTGATAGTAGGGAAAACACTGATGAAACAATGCAAGCGATAGTAGGGAAAACACTGATGAAACAATGCAAGTGATAGTAGGGAAAACACTGATGAAACAATGCAAGTGATAGTAGGGAAAACACTGATGAAACAATGCAAGCGATAGTAGGGAAAACACTGATGAAACAATGCAAGTGATAGTAGGGAAAACACTGATGAAACAATGCAAGTGATAGTAGGGAAAACACTGATGAAACAATGCAAGTGATAGTAGGGAAAACACTGATGAAACAATGCAAGTGATAGTAGGGAAAACACTGATGAAACAATGCAAGTGATAGTAGGGAAAACACTGATGAAACAATGCAAGCGATAGTAGGGAAAACACTGATGAAACAATGCAAGCGATAGTAGGGAAAACACTGATGAAACAATGCAAGTGATAGTAGGGAAAACACTGAAACAATGCAAGTGATAGTAGGGAAAACACTGATGAAACAATGCAAGCGATAGTAGGGAAAACACTGATGAAACAATGCAAGTGATAGTAGGGAAAACACTGATGAAACAATGCAAGTGATAGTAGGGAAAACACTGATGAAACAATGCAAGCGATAGTAGGGAAAACACTGATGAAACAATGCAAGTGATAGTAGGGAAAACACTGATGAAACAATGCAAGTGATAGTAGGGAAAACACTGATGAAACAATGCAAGTGATAGTAGGGAAAACACTGATGAAACAATGCAAGTGATAGTAGGGAAAACACTGATGAAACAATGCAAGTGATAGTAGGGAAAACACTGATGAAACAATGCAAGTGATAGTAGGGAAAACACTGATGAAACAATGCAAGTGATAGTAGGGAAAACACTGATGAAACAATGCAAGTGATAGTAGGGAAAACACTGATGAAACAATGCAAGTGATAGTAGGGAAAACACTGATGAAACAATGCAAGTGATAGTAGGGAAAACACTGATGAAACAATGCAAGCGATAGTAGGGAAAACACTGATGAAACAATGCAAGCGATAGTAGGGAAAACACTGATGAAACAATGCAAGTGATAGTAGGGAAAACACTGAAACAATGCAAGTGATAGTAGGGAAAACACTGATGAAACAATGCAAGCGATAGTAGGGAAAACACTGATGAAACAATGCAAGTGATAGTAGGGAAAACACTGATGAAACAATGCAAGTGATAGTAGGGAAAACACTGATGAAACAATGCAAGCGATAGTAGGGAAAACACTGATGAAACAATGCAAGTGATAGTAGGGAAAACACTGATGAAACAATGCAAGTGATAGTAGGGAAAACACTGATGAAACAATGCAAGTGATAGTAGGGAAAACACTGATGAAACAATGCAAGTGATAGTAGGGAAAACACTGATGAAACAATGCAAGTGATAGTAGGGAAAACACTGATGAAACAATGCAAGTGATAGTAGGGAAAACACTGATGAAACAATGCAAGTGATAGTAGGGAAAACACTGATGAAACAATGCAAGTGATAGTAGGGAAAACACTGATGAAACAATGCAAGTGATAGTAGGGAAAACACTGATGAAACAATGCAAGTGATAGTAGGGAAAACACTGATGAAACAATGCAAGTGATAGTAGGGAAAACACTGAAACAATGCAAGTGATAGTAGGGAAAACACTGATGAAACAATGCAAGTGATAGTAGGGAAAACACTGATGAAACAATGCAAGCGATAGTAGGGAAAACACTGATGAAACAATGCAAGCGATAGTAGGGAAAACACTGATGAAACAATGCAAGTGATAGTAGGGAAAACACTGACTTTGACACAAAGGTAGTCAAAGACATTAGTTTTAATAATGATCCCAAGGTAGTCAAAGACATTAGTTTTAATAATGATCCCAAGGTAGTCAAAGACATTAGTTTTAATAATGATCCCAAAGTAGTCAGACATTAGTTTTAATAATGATCCCAAAGTAGTCAAAGACATTAGTTTTAATAATGATCCCAAGGTAGTCAACGACATTAGTTTTAATAATGATCCCAAAGTAGTCAAAGACATTAGTTTTAATAATGATCCCAAAGTAGTCAGACATTAGTTTTAATAATGATCCCAAAGTAGTCAAAGACATTAGTTTTAATAATGATCCCAAAGTAGTCAAAGACATTAGTTTTAATAATGATCCCAAAGTAGTCAAAGACATTAGGTTTAATAATGATCCCAAAGTAGTCAAAGACATTAGTTTTAATAATGATCCCAAAGTAGTCAGACATTAGTTTTAATAATGATCCCAAAGTAGTCAGACATTAGTTTTAATAATGATCCCAAAGTAGTCAAAGACATTAGTTTTAATAAAGATCCCAAAGTAGTCAAAGACATTAGTTTTAATAATGATCCCAAAGTAGTCAGACATTAGTTTCAATAATAATCCCAAGGTAGTCAGACATTAGGTTTAATAATAATCCCAAAGTAGTCAGACATTAGGTTTAATAATGATCCCAAAGTAGTCAGACATTAGGTTTAATAATGATCCCAAGGTAGTCAGACATTAGGTTTAATAATAATCCCAAAGTAGTCAGACATTAGGTTTAATAATAATCCCAAAGTAGTCAAAGACATTAGTTTTAATAATAATCCCAAGGTAGTCAAAGACATTAGTTTTAATAATAATCCCAAAGTAGTCAGATATTAGGTTTAATAATAATCCCAAAGTAGTCAGACATTAGGTTTAATAATGATCCCAAAGTAGTCAGACATTAGGTTTAATAATGATCCCAAAGTAGTCAGACATTAGGTTTAATAATGATCCCAAGGTAGTCAAAGACATTACGTTTAATAATGATCCCAAAGTAGTCAGACATTAGGTTTAATAATGATCCCAAAGTAGTCAGACATTAGGTTTAATAATGATCCCAAAGTTGTCAGACATTAGGTTTAATAATGATCCCAAAGTAGTCAGACATTAGGTTTAATAATGATCCCAAAGTAGTCAGACATTAGGTTTAATAATAATCCCAAAGTAGTCAAAGACATTAGGTTTAATAATGATCCCAAAGTAGTCAGACATTAGGTTTAATAATGGTCCCAAAGTAGTCAGACATTAGGTTTAATAATAATCCCAAAGTAGTCAAAGACATTAGTTTTAATAATGATCCCAAAGTAGTCAGACATTAGGTTTAATAATAATCCCAAAGTAGTCAAAGACATTAGGTTTAATAATAATCCCAAAGTAGTCAAAGACATTAGGTTTAATAATGATCCCAAAGTAGTCAGACATTAGGTTTAATAATAATCCCAAAGTAGTCAGACATTAGTTTCAATAATAATCCCAAGGTAGTGAAAGACATTCATTTTAAAAATAATCCCAAAGTAGTCAGACATTAGGTTTAATAATGATCCCAAAGTAGTCAGACATTAGGTTTAATAATGATCCCAAAGTAGTCAGACATTAGGTTTAATAATGATCCCAAAGTAGTCAGACATTAGGTTTAATAATGATCCCAAAGTAGTCAGACATTAGGTTTAATAATGATCCCAAAGTAGTCAGACATTAGGTTTAATAATGATCCCAAAGTAGTCAGACATTAGTTTTAATAATAATCCCAAAGTAGTCAAAGGCATTAGGTTTAATAATGATCCCAAAGTAGTCAGACATTAGGTTTAATAATAATCCCAAAGTAGTCAAAGACATTAGGTTTAATAATAATCCCAAAGTAGTCAAATACATTAGTTTTAATAATGATCCCAAAGTAGTCAGACATTAGTTTTAATAATAATCCCAAAGTAGTCAAAGGCATTAGGTTTAATAATAATCCCAAAGTAGTCAGACATTAGTTTCAATAATAATCCCAAAGTAGTCAAAGACATTAGGTTTAATAATGATCCCAAAGTAGTCAGACATTAGGTTTAATAATGATCCCAAAGTAGTCAGACATTAGGTTTAATAATGATCCCAAAGTAGTCAGACATTAGGTTTAATAATGATCCCAAAGTAGTCAGACATTAGGTTTAATAATGATCCCAAAGTAGTCAGACATTAGGTTTAATAATGATCCCAAAGTAGTCAGACATTAGGTTTAATAATGATCCCAAAGTAGTCAGACATTAGGTTTAATAATGATCCCAAAGTAGTCAGACATTAGGTTTAATAATTATCCCAAAGTAGTCAGACATTAGGTTTAATAATGATCCCAAAGTAGTCAGACATTAGGTTTAATAATGATCCCAAAGTAGTCAGACATTAGGTTTAATAATGATCCCAAAGTAGTCAGACATTAGGTTTAATAATGATCCCAAAGTAGTCAGACATTAGGTTTAATAATGATCCCAAAGTAGTCAGACATTAGGTTTAATAATGATCCCAAAGTAGTCAGACATTAGTTTTAATAATAATCCCAAAGTAGTCAAAGGCATTAGGTTTAATAATGATCCCAAAGTAGTCAGACATTAGGTTTAATAATAATCCCAAAGTAGTCAAAGACATTAGGTTTAATAATAATCCCAAAGTAGTCAAATACATTAGTTTTAATAATGATCCCAAAGTAGTCAGACATTAGTTTTAATAATAATCCCAAAGTAGTCAAAGGCATTAGGTTTAATAATAATCCCAAAGTAGTCAGACATTAGGTTTAATAATAATCCCAAAGTAGTCAAAGACATTAGGTTTAATAATGATCCCAAAGTAGTCAGACATTAGTTTCAATAATAATCCCAAAGTAGTCAAAGACATTAGGTTTAATAATGATCCCAAAGTAGTCAGACATTAGGTTTAATAATGATCCCAAAGTAGTCAGACATTAGGTTTAATAATGATCCCAAAGTAGTCAGACATTAGGTTTAATAATGATCCCAAAGTAGTCAGACATTAGGTTTAATAATGATCCCAAAGTAGTCAGACATTAGGTTTAATAATGATCCCAAAGTAGTCAGACATTAGGTTTAATAATGATCCCAAAGTAGTCAGACATTAGGTTTAATAATTATCCCAAAGTAGTCAGACATTAGGTTTAATAATGATCCCAAAGTAGTCAGACATTAGGTTTAATAATAATCCCAAAGTAGTCAGACATTAGGTTTAATAATGATCCCAAAGTAGTCAGACATTAGGTTTAATAATGATCCCAAAGTAGTCAAATACATTACGTTTAATAATGATCCCAAAGTAGTCAGACATTAGGTTTAATAATGATCCCAAAGTAGTCAGACATTAGGTTTAATAATGATCCCAAAGTAGTCAGACATTAGGTTTAATAATGATCCCAAAGTAGTCAGACATTAGGTTTAATAATGATCCCAAAGTAGTCAGACATTAGGTTTAATAATAATCCCAAAGTAGTCAGACATTAGGTTTAATAATGATCCCAAAGTAGTCAGACATTAGGTTTAATAATGATCCCAAAGTAGTCAGACATTACGTTTAATAATGATCCCAAAGTAGTCAGACATTAGGTTTAATAATGATCCCAAAGTAGTCAGACATTAGGTTTAATAATGATCCCAAAGTAGTCAGACATTAGGTTTAATAATGATCCCAAAGTAGTCAGACATTAGGTTTAATAATGATCCCAAAGTAGTCAGACATTAGGTTTAATAATGATCCCAAAGTAGTCAAATACATTACGTTTAATAATGATCCCAAGGTAGTCAGACATTAGGTTTAATAATGATCCCAAAGTAGTCAGACATTAGGTTTAATAATGATCCCAAAGTAGTCAGACATTAGGTTTAATAATGATCCCAAAGTAGTCAGACATTAGGTTTAATAATGATCCCAAAGTAGTCAGACATTAGGTTTAATAATAATCCCAAGGTAGTTAAAGACATTACGTTTAATAATAATCCCAAGGTAGTTAAAGACATTAGTTTTAATAATGATCCCAAAGTAGTCAGACATTAGGTTTAATAATGATCCCAAGGTAGTTAAAGACATTACGTTTAATAATGATCCCAAGGTAGTCAGACATTAGGTTTAATAATGATCCCAAAGTAGTCAGACATTAGGTTTAATAATAATCCCAAGGTAGTTAAAGACATTAGTTTTAATAATGATCCCAAAGTAGTCAGACATTAGGTTTAATAATGATCCCAAAGTAGTCAGACATTAGGTTTAATAATGATCCCAAGGTAGTCAGACATTAGGTTTAATAATAATCCCAAAGTAGTCAGACATTAGGTTTAATAATGATCCCAAGGTAGTCAGACATTAGGTTTAATAATAATCCCAAGGTAGTTAAAGACATTACGTTTAATAATAATCCCAAGGTAGTTAAAGACATTAGTTTTAATAATGATCCCAAAGTAGTCAGACATTAGGTTTAATAATAATCCCAAGGTAGTTAAAGACATTAGTCTTAATGTCTTTGTTGTGGTTGAAAGGCTATTTGAGAAGGGCTGCGACTCTTCGTTAATGAAATGCCTTTGGCCCCTCAGGCGTTAGCCCTGCGCAGTCGGAATACATGGGCTGTTTATATGCTGAGGTCTGTACGCAGGCTCTGTTTGTGATGTGCGTGGCGCAGCGACATGGTCACATGCTATCCCATAGGAGCAATGCTGTTGCGCTACAGTAATCCCTTTGCAATAGATGGCCCTATTGTGAGTGGTGTGGTTTCAGGGCACCCCTCCTTCTGTGGGTAATCACAGGTACACACCACAGAAATAACCCTTGTCATGTAGTAGTCGAACCATCTACCCCAAGGCTGTGTGTGTGTTGTCGGTGACAGGGGACACAGAGTGTGTGTAAAGGGCTCTTTCCAGTGCCTTGACTGGTGGACACAATGGGGGATGTGACCTGTAGGAGACCCAGCGCTGTTGGCATGATGAGGAAGAGGACATTGTCTTCCACATTTAGTTCCCTATTGTGTGGTAGTTGTGTGTGTGCAGGTGACTATACATTGTGTGTCTATACTGACTGAGTGCCCCTGCCCTCTTTACTCTTCCTCAACAGTGTGTGCACAACATCCATCTCCCACAACACAAAGGCTAAGAGCTGACAGAGGACATTTCATACCGCTAACATGTTATATAATCTGATTATCTGCCCTGCCCTGCGCTCACACACACACACACACACACACACACACACACACACACACACACACACACACACACACACACACGAACACAGAGAGACTCACATGCACGCACATTATGAACATACACATAATTAGACCTGCATTCTCTCTCACTCACACACACACAAAGTATACACACACACACACACACACACTCCACTCCCCCAGGGACGTGGCTCTCTTCTGCAGGCGACAGGCTTGGCCGCCTGGTACCCCGCGGCGCCAGAAAGAAAGGTGGAGGGAGAACTGTGTGTATATCCCCATCTCTCCTCCTCATTCAGACTAGGCTGCAGCATTCTGTCAGCTCTGCAACTCTCAACCCTCACTGCCTGTGGAGTGTGTGTTGTTTTATGTGTTTGTGTGGCTGTGAGTGCGTGCAGTTGTCTGTTTGACTGTGTCCTTGGCCCACCACTCGCCCTTCTCCAGTCATCCGCGGGATTCCTGCAGGCTCTTATAGCCGAGGTCCTCTGGGGCAGGTTTGCGGCTGCTCTTGGTCTGCCCGTGCAGAAAGAACGCACCCCCCACACCTTCTCCCCCCAGTTTGCTGTTGGGTGATGTTGGGGATAGGAAGTTAAGGTGGAGAAGGGGAGCACACATTGTTGTGGGGAGTGTAATCAGGGATGACATTGTGAATTGCATTACTGCTGGTTAACACATGCTTGGGTATGCAGACTGCAAAAGAGAGGGAACACAAACCCTGCACTGCCTGCCTTACTGACTGCCTTACTGCTTTTTGGATGAATGTCCTCTGGTCTGATGAAACAAAAATAGAACTGTTCGGTCATAATGACCATCGTTATGTTTGGAGGAAAAAGGGGGATGCTAGCAAGCTGAAGAACACCATCCGAACCGTGAAGCACGGGGGTGGCAGCATCATGTTGTGGGGGTGCTTTGCTGCAGGAGGGACTGGTGCACTTCACAAAATAGATGGCATCATGAGGCAGGAAAATTACGTGGATATTTTGTAGCAACATCTCAAGACATCAGTCAGGAAGTTAAAGCTTGGTCAAAAATGGATCTTCCAAATGGACAATGACCCCATCCACACTTCCAAAGTTGTGGCAAAATGGCTTAAAGACAGCAAAGTCAAGGTATTGGAGTGGCCATCACAAAGCCCTCACCTCAATGCTACAGAAATGTTTTGGGCAGAACTGAAAAAGTGTGTGTGAGCAAGGAGGCCTACAAACCTGACTCAGTTACACCAGCTCTGTCAGGAGGAATTGGCCAAAATTCACCTAACTTATTTTGGAAAGCTTGTAGAAGGCTAACCAAAACATTTGACCCAAGTTAAACAATTTAAAGGCAATGCTACCAAATGCTAATTGAGTATATGTGAACTTCTGACCCACTGGGAATGTGATGAAAGAAATAAAAGCTGAAATCATTCTCTCAACAATTATTCTGACATTTCAAATTCTGAAAATAAAGTGGTGATCCTAACTGACCTAAAACAGGGAATTTTTACTGGGATTAAATGTCAAGAATTTTGAAAAACTGAGTTTAAATGTATTTGGCTAAGTTGTATGTAAACTTCTGACTTCAAGTGTGTGTGTGTGTGTGTGTTACATATGTATTTTATCTACATGGTACTTTTATATCCATCAATCACACAACAATAATACATTTCTGAACATGAGCTCTTTAATCCCACCCCTCAGCCCCTTCCACCTATCACCACCATTCAATAGATTTGGACATGTGATGAATGTGCCACATGTTGCATTTTTGTTGTCTGTATCTTAGTTTTCCATCACTAACACCTGGAGAATTACATGGGATGAAATCGTTAAACTGATGTCTCTAATTTTGTAACACTAGAATTGTTGTTTATTACTCAGGCCTGTTTCAGGGTAGTGATGATGAATTATACAACCTACAAACGGTTTGTGGTGTCTGCAATGTAGCAGTTTTTGCAGCGTTTCTATAACGTTGAACAAACATAGCTGTATATTACTCTGTATATTAGCTGTTTATTAGCCCTGGGTCGTGGCGGCGGTGATGTGTTGGTCACACGGGCCTCACGGCGCCCTTCCTTGCATAATGGAAGTTGCCTCTTGACATTTCCCCGTGGTACGCTAACATTTAGGCATTTTGGTGAGTGCAGAGGCAGCGCCACGAAAACATCAGGACCCTCCACTCTCTTCCTCGCTTCAGGTGTCCTCTCTAATCGCCCGTCTGTAATTAAAAAAGTGTGGGCAATCGCCAAACAAATACACACAAACAACACAAGCATGAACACACACACCACACACACTTGGACATGACATGTTTTAAGGCCTCCTCTCCCAGCTACATTTAACTGGTTTTAATACGGGTGGGCAGTACGACTCCCTCCCTCCCTCCTTGTTCTTCCCTTTAATGAAATGCTAAATATTTGTTTCTCCAGGGCGCCATTTAAATGCTCCCTCCTGCTTTTGGGAGCGTCTCAACCCCGCTTTTAATTAGTTCCACTTTAATGAGTCACTCAGTCCTCCTGGAGACTAAGGCACCTTGTGTGACTTTGCCTCAAAATGGCCCCCACCACGTCACGTAAACCGGCTCTGACAGGCGCTAGTTGCCTTTGACACCTCTGATGCTGGCTGGGCAGCTCATGCCACCACACTCCCGTGGGGACCGAGGTAACGTTAGATCAGGTTTCCTGGCTGCAACACAATGGTTGCCATAATAATAACCATCTTATGATTTGTTTGTGCCAGCTAGGTGGGTACAGTGCATGTACATTTGGAGAGTGAGGTCATTAGTTTTTTGCTGTATACTTGGATTTGATATAAATACACTGAACAAAAATATAAACGCAGCAATTTCAAAGATTACAGTTCATATAAGGAAATCAGTCAATTTAAATGGCACGACAATGGGCCTCAGGACAATGGGCCTCAGGATCTCGTCACGATATCTCTGTGTATTCATATTTCCATCGATAAAATGCAATTGTGTTCGTTGTCCGTAGCGTATGCCTGCCCATACCATAACCCCACCTCCACCATGGGGCACTCTGTTCACAATGTTGACATCAGCAAAACTCTCGCACACACATCTTCCCGGTACAGTTGAAACCGGTATTCATCTGTGAAGAACCCACTTCTCCAGGGAGCCAGTGACCATCGAAGGTGAGCATTTGACCACTGAATTCAGTTACGACGCTGAACTGCAGTCAGGTCAAGACCCTGGTGAGGACGACGAGCACGCAGATGAGCTTCCCTGAGACGTTTCTGATAGTTTGTGCAGAAATTCTTTGGTTGTGCAAACCAACTGTTTTATCAGTTGTCCGGGTGGCTGGTCTCAGACGATCCTGCAGGTGAAGAAGTCTGATGAGGTCCTGGGCTGGCGTGGGCTGCGCTTTTGAGGCCAGTTGGACATACTGCTAAATTCTCTAAAACTTGAGACATCTGTGGCGTTGTGCTGTGTGACAAACCTGGCCTTTTTTGTCGCCAACACAAGGTGCACCTGTGTAATGATCATGCTGTTTAATCAGCTTCTTGATACAGTATGCCAGGTGGATGGATTATCTTGGCCAAAGAGAAAGGCTCACTAACAGGGATGTAAGCAAATATGTGCATAAAATGTGAGTAATAAGCTTTTTGCGTATATGGAACATTTCTGGGGTCTTTTATTTCAGCTCATGAAACATGGGACCAACACCTTACATGATACGTTTGTATTTTTGTTTAGTGTATCAATATGAGAACTACAGGGAGTACAAAGTTAACACGTTTAGTTCTAGGTAATTGCCTCTACTCTACACTAGGTAGCTAGGCCACAGGCAGTACTGCATTGCACTTCCTGATTCCATGTCCAGTCTGCTCTGGGGTTTAACACAAACACCACACAGACTGACATGTGTAAAGACTGCATCCTGTGTGGTTTTGTGAGGTCCCCCCATCCCAGACAGCTTTTAGCTGGGGGGGGTCCTGCTGTAGGACTGGGGCATAACTCAGGATCTAACAGCTCATCAATTCTCTTTATTACCTGCTCTCACCAAGAGATTAAGAGAGAGGGCCTTCTGTAGAAGGCTAGGACTATTCTTAGATCCTCAGCCAATTCCACTCCTAAAAGCATTTTTCTCTCTCCCCCCTCTCTTACTCACTCACTCACTCACTCACTCACTCACTCACTCACTCACTCACTCACTCGATCACTCACTCGATCACTCGATCACTCACTAACTAACTACTCATTCGATAGGGGCATTTATTGCGGGAGCATTGAGTTGAACTTGTCATTGTTTTACCTGTGTGTGTGTGTTCATTGTTAGGCCTATCTGTGTTGTCACGTGTCCATCTGTATCAGAGTGTGATTGCCTGCCTCCTTTGTTGGTCTCTCTACATGTTTTTTCACCTACTACTGCCCGGGCCCTGACAGTCCATCCCCTCCAGAGTTGTAGCAGGCTGTTAAGTTAAGGTCCTCACAGCATCAATCACACGGTCACTCTCCACCTCTCCCCTCTGGGGGCCCCATGGGGGCTTTTATAGCCGCCCGTAAATCTGCACTGGCTTTCACTTCCACACACATTGAGGAGCACACACACACACCTAGTTAACACACACATGCACTAACACACACCATAGAGTGAGAAGGAGGGGGTTAAGAGCTGACAGAAAACGCCATTCCTTAATGCGAGAATAAATGGGCCTTTTTTCATATGCTGTCACCGTCCCCCAGTCTTTGGAGGAAAGAGGGGATGGATGGAGGGAGGAAAGTGTGGAGGAGGTAGTCCTGTCTGGATTAGCTAGCCTAGCTGTGTGTGTGTGTGTGTCCTTGTCTGGGTCTCGTCTCGGCATACGTGTTCCCACTTGCCAATCGAGGAGGGAGGAAGTAGTCATTCCCCAGTAGGTGAAGGGGAACACATCATACCAGTGCCTGTACCAAGCTTTCTTATGGCTTTCTTATGGCACTCTAACCAAGCTGCTATGGCACTCTAACATGCTACTCAGTGCCCCATTGATAATTCCAGACACACATGACTATTTAGTCACCTGACCATTTAGAACCAGCATTTGGCTCAATGACCCAAACCAGCTGATGTGGGTCAGACCATCTCAGTTAACTGACCGTGTTAGCCCCCCCCCCCCCCCCCCCCCCCCATTGAAGTTTGGTGAATGGGTCACGTTATGTGCTAATCAGACCAGCTCTGCCTCTCTCCCTCTCTTTCTCTCTCTCTTTCTCTCCCTCTTGCCTGAAGGAGACACCAAGTTACTTAAGCAGGCCATTCTGTCTTCAGCATTTTCTCATCTCTGTCGCTGCACTAGTCTCTCTATCCCTCGCTCTCTGTATTTTCTGTTACTCTTTAGCTCTCTTCCTTTCCCTGTTCCTGTACCTCTCTCTATCAATTCAATTCAAGGGGCTTAATTGGCATGTGAAACATATGTTAACATTGCCAAAGCAAGTGAAGTAGATAATATACAAAAGTGAAATAAATAATAAAAATGATCCCCATCTTCTCTGTCTCTCTCTGTGTCTCTCTCTCTCTCTCTGTCTCTCTTGCTCTGTCTCTCTCTCTGTCTCTCTGTCTCTCTGTCTCGCTCTCTCTGTCTCTCTCTCTCTCTCTCTCTGTCTCTCTCTCTGTCTCTCTCTGTCTCTCTCTGTCTCTCTCTGTCTCTCTCTCTTTCTTAAGAAAGATTGTAAGCGCCTCACCATCTCCCCTCCATGTTGTAACTTGGAGGTTGTTTATTTTTTTCTATTCCCCTTTTTACCGTTTCCTCCGATACGACAGAAAGCGTGCACACGCACAATAAGCCAGCAGGTTTATAAACAGAGCTGGTGGGGGGGGGGGGGGGAATGGGGGATGTAGTGGGAGAAAAAGAGTTACTTTCATCAAGAAAGAATTCCAACCCACTTTATTCTGAGGGAGGGGGAGAGAGAGAATGCAGAACCAGGGTGATAGAAACCACTCTGCTGCTGGATAGATAGAAGGTGATACACTGGGAAGAGAGAGGTGATACACTGGGAAGAGAGAGAGGTGATACACTGGGAAGAGAGAGAGGTGATACACTGGGAAGAGAGAGAGGTGATACACTGGGAAGAGAGAGAGGTGATACACTGGGAAGAGAGAGAGGTGATACACTGGGAAGAGAGAGAGGTGATACACTGGGAAGAGAGAGAGGTGATACGCTGGGAAGAGAGAGAGGTGATACGCTGGGAAGAGAGAGAGGTGATACGCTGGGAAGAGAGAGAGGTGATACGCTGGGAAGAGAGAGAGGTGATACGCTGGGAAGAGAGAGGTGATACGCTGGGAAGAGAGAGAGGTGATACGCTGGGAAGAGAGAGAGGTGATACGCTGGGAAGAGAGAGAGGTGATACGCTGGGAAGAGAGAGAGGTGATACGCTGGGAAGAGAGAGAGGTGATACGCTGGGAAGAGAGAGAGGTGATACGCTGGGAAGAGAGAGAGGTGATACGCTGGGAAGAGAGAGAGGTGATACGCTGGGAAGAGAGAGAGGTGATACGCTGGGAAGAGAGAGGTGATACGCTGGGAAGAGAGAGGTGATACGCTGGGAAGAGAGAGGTGATACGCTGGGAAGAGAGGTGATACGCTGGGAAGAGAGGTGATACGCTGGGAAGAGAGAGGTGATACGCTGGGAAGAGAGAGGTGATACGCTGGGAAGAGAGAGGTGATACGCTGGGAAGAGAGAGGTGATACGCTGGGAAGAGAGGTGATACGCTGGGAAGAGAGAGATGGGTGATACGCTGGGAAGAGAGAGATGGGTGATACGCTGGGAAGAGAGAGATGGGTGATACGCTGGGAAGAGAGAGATGGGTGATACGCTGGGAAGAGAGAGATGGGTGATACGCTGGGAAGAGAGAGATGGGTGATACGCTGGGAAGAGAGAGATGGGTGATACGCTGGGAAGAGAGAGATGGGTGATACGCTGGGAAGAGAGAGATGGGTGATACGCTGGGAAGAGAGAGATGGGTGATACGCTGGGAAGAGAGAGATGGGTGATACGCTGGGAAGAGAGAGATGGGTGATACGCTGGGAAGAGAGAGATGGGTGATACGCTGGGAAGAGAGATGGGTGATACGCTGGGAAGAGAGAGATGGGTGATACGCTGGGAAGAGAGATGGGTGATACGCTGGGAAGAGAGATGGGTGATACGCTGGGAAGAGAGTGGTGATACGCTGGGAAGAGAGTGGTGATACGCTGGGAAGAGAGTGGTGATACGCTGGGAAGAGAGTGGTGATACGCTGGGAAGAGAGTGGTGATACGCTGGGAAGAGAGAGGTGATACGCTGGGAAGAGAGAGATGGGTGATACGCTGGGAAGAGAGAGATGGGTGATACGCTGGGAAGAGAGAGATGGGTGATACGCTGGGAAGAGAGAGATGGGTGATACGCTGGGAAGAGAGAGATGGGTGATACGCTGGGAAGAGAGAGATGGGTGATACGCTGGGAAGAGAGAGATGGGTGATACGCTGGGAAGAGAGAGATGGGTGATACGCTGGGAAGAGAGAGATGGGTGATACGCTGGGAAGAGAGAGATGGGTGATACGCTGGGAAGAGAGAGATGGGTGATACGCTGGGAAGAGAGATGGGTGATACGCTGGGAAGAGAGAGATGGGTGATACGCTGGGAAGAGAGATGGGTGATACGCTGGGAAGAGAGATGGGTGATACGCTGGGAAGAGAGTGGTGATACGCTGGGAAGAGAGTGGTGATACGCTGGGAAGAGAGTGGTGATACGCTGGGAAGAGAGTGGTGATACGCTGGGAAGAGAGTGGTGATGCGCTGGGAAGAGAGTGGTGATACGCTGGGAAGAGAGTGGTGATACGCTGGGAAGAGAGAGATGGGTGATACGCTGGGAAGAGAGAGATGGGTGATACGCTGGGAAGAGAGAGATGGGTGATACGCTGGGAAGAGAGAGATGGGTGATACGCTGGGAAGAGAGAGATGGGTGATACGCTGGGAAGAGAGAGATGGGTGATACGCTGGGAAGAGAGAGATGGGTGATACGCTGGGAAGAGAGAGATGGGTGATACGCTGGGAAGAGAGAGATGGGTGATACGCTGGGAAGAGAGATGGGTGATACGCTGGGAAGAGAGAGATGGGTGATACGCTGGGAAGAGAGATGGGTGATACGCTGGGAAGAGAGAGATGGGTGATACGCTGGGAAGAGAGTGGTGATACGCTGGGAAGAGAGTGGTGATACGCTGGGAAGAGAGTGGTGATACGCTGGGAAGAGAGTGGTGATACGCTGGGAAGAGAGTGGTGATACGCTGGGAAGAGAGTGGTGATACGCTGGGAAGAGAGTGGTGATACGCTGGGAAGAGAGTGGTGATACGCTGGGAAGAGAGTGGTGATACGCTGGGAAGAGAGTGGTGATACGCTGGGAAGAGAGTGGTGATACGCTGGGAAGAGAGTGGTGATACGCTGGGAAGAGAGTGGTGATACGCTGGGAAGAGAGTGGTGATACGCTGGGAAGAGAGTGGTGATACGCTGGGAAGAGAGTGGTGATACGCTGGGAAGAGAGTGGTGATACGCTGGGAAGAGAGTGGTGATACGCTGGGAAGAGAGTGGTGATACGCTGGGAAGAGAGTGGTGATACGCTGGGAAGAGAGTGGTGATACGCTGGGAAGAGAGAGGTGATACACTGGGAAGAGAGAGGTGATACACTGGGAAGAGAAGACACACTTAGAACAGCCCATTTGAACCCTTGCGCTCCGGAAAAGTTAAGCAAGCTACTGTTTAAGAACAATTATGTACGGGAACATTGAGGGACATTGTATAAAATGTCCTGTCTTTTAGAACATCACTCACTGATGCGTTGGGAAGTTAATTCCTCTTTTCCATGCATTTGCAACCTCCTGCCCTAATGAATGAGGACCACATAGTGCCTTAAGTATTCACACCCCTGGACTTTTTCTACACTTTATTACAGCCTGTATTTAAAATGTGTTGAATTGAAATGTAGTGTAATGGCCAGGCTAAATAAGTTAGGGAGTTCAAATGTCACATAATAAGTTGCATGGGCTCACTCTTTGTGCAATAATGGTGTTTAACTTGATTTTTCAATGACTACCTCGTCTCTGTACCCCACATATAATTAATTATCTGTAAGGTCCTTCAGTCGAGCAGTACATTTCAAACACAGATTCAACCACAAAGACAAGGGCGGTTTTGCAATGCCTCGCAATGAATGGCACCTATTTGTAGATGTGTAAAAACATTGAATATCCCTTTGAGCATGGTGAAGTTATTAATTACACTTTGGATGATGTATCAATACACCCAGTAACTACAAAGATACAGGTGTCCTTCCTAACTCAGTTGCCGGAGAGGAAGGAAATTGCTCAGGGATTTCACCATGAAGCCAATGGGGACTTTAGAACAGTCAGAGTTTAATGGCTATGATAGAGAACTGAGGATGGATCAACAACATTGTAAATACTTCACAATACAAACCTAATTGACAGAGTGAAAAGAAGGAAGTCTGTACAGAATGCAAATATTCCAAAACATGCATCGTGTTTGCAGTAAGGCACTAAAGTAAAACTGCTAAATATTTGGCAAAGAAATTAACTTTAATTCCTGAATACAAAGTGTTATTTTTGGGGCAAACACAACACGACACATCACTGAGTACCACTCTTCATATTTTCAAGCATGGTGTTGGCTGCATCATGTTATGGGTATGCTTGTCACCGGCAAGGACTAGGGAGTTTTTTTATGATCAAAAGATAATGAATAGAGCTAAGCACAGGCAAAATTCTAGAGGAAAACATTGTTCAGTCTGCTTTCCACCAGACACTGGAATTGCTGTCTAGCCAATTCTCGCAATGATCAACAACCAACTTGACAGAGCTTGAATAATTTTCAAAAGAATGTGCAAGTATTGTACAATCCAGGTGTGCAAAGCTCTTAGAGCCTTACCCAGAAAGACACACAGCTGTAATTGCTGCCAAAGGTGGTTCTAAGGGGTGTGAATAATTATATAATTATTCAATACATATGCAAAAATGTCTAAAAACATGTTTTCACTTTGTCATTATTGGGTATTGTGTGTAGATGGGTGAAGAAAACAAATATTGAATCCTTTTTGAATTCAGGCAGTAACAAAACAAAATGTGGAATGAGTGGAGGGGTATGAATACTTTCTGAAGGCACTGTATACACACACACACACACACACACCCTCGTCAGGCAGACTACAGCAGCTTTAATTACATGGCACCACTTTGTTTTCCTTCTGATGTCCTTGTAGCTTGATGATGTTTTAGTTTTCATTTTATTTAACCTTTATTTAACTAGGCAAGTCAGTTAAGAACAAATTCTTATTTACAATGACAGCCTACCCCGGCCAAACACGGACGACGCTGGGCCAATTGTGTGCCGCCCTATGGGACTCCCTATCACGTCCGGATGTGATGCAGCCCGGCCTTAATGACCGCCGTTTGACACCGCTAGCAGAAAACGACCGCGTTGCATAAGGCTCCATGTGTTATAATGGTTCCCCCAGTGGGATAATGTATGTGTGTGTAAAAGAGGGAGTAGTGTGTGTTCATGTGAATGATGGAGAGAGCCCGGGTCGCATCAAAACAGAGGTGTGTGTGTGTGTCTTCATGTGTGTCTTCATCTTTGCATGTGTCACAAGATTTTTCCGCATGCATGCTTTTCCTCCTGTTTCCATGGTTACGCCATGCTGTGGTCACCTCGGTATCCAGGTGGCGATAGCGTCCACCACGGTAAACTCCTTTGCACGCAAGCGCCAAGTTCTAACTCAGAACCAGTGAACGGTGGATGAGCTCCTGTGTCAATTTGAAAAAGTTAAAAGGGCTACAACCAGAGAGAGCTTAAGGGTCATTTTCTGAAATGAGTCATGTAAGTCAGGGGTTGAGGAGCTCACCGCTGCTCTCCCAGCCGCCGCCCGCTGTCGACCGTCTACGGACATGTTGGCTGTGATATGAGAGGCTAAGGAGAGTCTCTCTCTCTCTCTCTTTCAATCTCGCCGCCCTCATCTCACTCACCCTCCTCTCTCGCTCTGTTTAAATTCCCAGCTGCTCACTTCCCCCCCCAATACTCACCACCAGCCGCACCACCTGTTCAGTTTTAATGCATAATCTATTTGCTAAGTAACCACATCCAGGTGTCTCTGCGTTCTCTCCCGCCTTGTCCTGGAGATTTCGATGCTGTCCGGGAGAGACTGTGTGGGAAAAAGAGATTAGGGCTGTTAGAGCTCACGGCTTGTTAGACCGCCGCTGTGTGTGTGTTTGTGTGTCTGCTGTGTGTAAGTGTGTGGTGGGTGGGCATTGGAGTTTAGCCTTTTGAAAATAATCAAGTCTTACTTATATGGCAGATCTGGGATCAGCTTCCCCTCCCCCAATCCATTAGTGCACAATATTAAAAGCTGACCCCAGGTGCTACTACTCCCTACACCTCTTGGATGAGTGGGCTGAGCCACAGTGGTTTCCTGTGCTGTGATATACACCCAGCCCTAGTGTGTTGGGATTGGTATGTATATAGGCCCAGCCCTAGTGTGTTGGGATTGGTATGTATATAGGCCCAGCCCTAGTGTGTTGGGATTGGTATGTATATAGGCCCAGCCCTAGTGTGTTGGGATTGGTATGTATATAGACCCAGCCCTAGTGTGTGGGGATTGGTATGTATATAGGCCCAGCACTAGTGTGTTGGGATTGGTATGTATATAGACCCAGCCCTAGTGTGTGGGGATTGGTATGTATATAGGCCCTAGTGTGTTGGGATTGGTATGTATATAGGCCCTAGTGTGTTGGGATTGGTATGTATATAGGCCCTAGTGTGTGGGGATTGGTATGTATATAGGCCCAGCCCTAGTGTGTGGGGATTGGTATGTATATAGGCCCAGCCCTAGTGTGTTGGGATTGGTATGTATATAGACCCAGCCCTAGTGTGTGGGGATTGGTATGTATATAGGCCCTAGTGTGTTGGGATTGGTATGTATATAGGCCCAGCCCTAGTATAGTATTGTTAAATTGGCGTCTATGTTGGGATATTGTGTTTCAGTGTGTCCTTAGAGCCAATAAGCCAGCGTGTTATTGTGTTGTTCCAGTGTGTGAAGGTACTGTCCTAGCTCACCCTCCTGTCCCCCCTTTTCTTCCCAAGGCCGTGTGTGTGTTGTGCTCAAGGCAGTGAGGTGAAAACCCCACACAAACATCCACTCTTCTCGCTAAACCTCCCCCTGTTAACCTTGGTGATTGGGTTAATGTTCTAGGATAACCAGGTCTCCTCCATATATCATACCGCATGTCAAATGTCCTCACATTTTACCGTTGTCCAATTTTACCGCTGTCAATCAAGCACCCATCCAATCAGAGACAAGCCCTGTGGTTTTCCTTCATGGTTGGGTCCGGAGGAAATGTGATAAACACCAAATAAGAAAATTGCTACGAGGCACCTGCTCTGCGCTCGTCTTGATCAGAGGATTGTGTTTTTACCTTAAGTGATTGCAATCAGTCAAATAATTCACCGTTCAACCCACATCTCCCCGTGTGTTACCTGACAAGAACATCGGTCATCAAATCAGTCATGGTCAACCCTCTATCTCTCTCTAAGCTCCACCAGCCACCACCCATCTCATCACCCAGATGGTTGAAAAATTAACATTTGCCCTTAAGACAAGTGAGACGGGATTTTATGCCTCCCTGTTTATGATCGATGGTTTTATTAAAACATCATTTCAGATTGTGTAAAACGCACGTTCTGGCTCCACACACACACACACACTGTAGATATTGGTCTTGTTCATATCCTCCCATGTGCCAATCAGCCAAGCACTTTACAGATTCCTCCCCCACTGTGCATGTTTTTCATTTACCAGCGATAATAATTCCTGTAAACATGCTTCTAGTCATTACTAATACAGCTGTTCCATGATGGATGCACTGTGTATAGACGTCATGTTCTGTCCTCCTAACAGTTCATTAACATGGCTGTAAACATGCTTCTAGTCATTACTAATACAGCTGTTCCATGATGGATGCACTGTGTATAGACGTCATGTTCTGTCCTGCTAACAGTTCATTAACATGGCTGTACACATGTATGTAAAGCGCCATCAGTAAATTGCGCACTACACCATCACACCACAGGTCATCGATGTGTGTTGTGTGGGTCTAGGTGTTGCACACTGTCATGTACAGTAAGTGTTGCACGGCTTGCCAGAGTGTGGTGTCCATACAAATACAATGATTGTATTCATTTATGTCATTGTCATTCATATTCTATGTGGCTGATGAATGCATAGTAGACTTAGATCGCGTCTCCGTTACAGAAAGCGTTGTGTGGATTGTCATTGTGTTGGCGACCTCGTACCAGGCCTAGGTTGCGTATGACCGTGTTCTTACAGCTGCACTATCGAGCCCCTAGTTAGGTTGAGTGGTCTAGTGCTGGGATGGATTGGCTGGCTGGAGTGGCACTCTGATTCGCCAGGCTGGTTCGTCTTTTCCAGCCTCGAATAGTTCCCTCGACACACCGTGGCAACCCCATCAACCTAATATCACTACTCATTAATAAAACGTTGTGCTCATCATTGTAAGGAAAGCCTGGTATTGGAATTGGTTTACAGATCAAGTCTAGTGGGGATGAGGTAGTGGTTTGTTATGTCCTGACCTGAGTGAATACCTTGTCGTTGGATGATTGAATTGGAGGAATGGTGCATCTTTGTTATTGAATGTAGGATTGGGAACTAGGTCTGAATGTTTTGAAGTTCAGGTGAACATGTAGCCTATATTTACTTTATTGAATCTTCTTGGGGGGCTTTGTCTCGTGTCTCCCATCAAACAAGCATAGTTTGGGCTCAGTTTGTTTTCTCTGAGTGTTTGGTGACGAACGGTCGAGGTTCACTCACCATATAAGATGTAGACTCGAGAAGGGAAACATGACAACAGAGCAGCCATTTATTTAGTGAGGCATTCACTTCTCAAGGCCCCTTCATTAGGAACGTAATAGAGGCTTAGATTGATCTGCAGAGGGCACTTTTATTAATAACAAGCACTTGTATTGATTTGTATTGTTTGCAGAGCACTATTGAATAATGAATTAACAATGAAACTACATATGTGGGTGGTGTAACTGGAGAGAGGCTGTTCCATACGCTCTCCCTACATTCATGTTCTCCTCCAGCTCTAGACAGATATGACTAGCTGTTCCACAGCTGAGTATTTTCAAAATGTCAATTACCTCAATTGCTAATGAATAGTGCTGTACTTTTCATTGTGTGATAGGTTTGAAAACTTGTTTCAACAGGCTGCAAGCGAAGTACTTGAAGTTTAGGGCAAAGGCTTCTGGGTAGAGTAGTTTGATAAAACCAGTATGAGACAAGTACGCTAGTGTATAGCCTACACCAGAGAAGGAGTAGCAGGGTTGTTGGAAATGGTTTAGACTGAAGCTGATGTGGAGGTCTGTGGCCATGTCCTACCTTGAGTGATAGTTCACTGTGTAGTGTAGAACAGACAATGACAGCAGTGTGGATTCATACAACCTGTGTGTGTGTCTGTCTGTGCACCCTACTACCCTCATCTCACTCTTCTCGTGTGTGTGTGTGTGAGTATGCACCAGTGTGTGTGTGTGTGTGTGAGTATGCACCAGTGTGTGTGTGAGTATGCGCCAGTGTGTGTGTGTGTGTGAGTATGCGCCAGTGTGTGTGTGTGTGTGTGAGTATACGCCAGTGTGTGTGTGTGTGAGTATGCACCAGTGTGTGTGTGTGTGTGTGTGTGAGTATGCACCAGTGTGTGTGTGTGTGTGTGTGTGAATATGCGCCAGTGTGTGTGTGTGTGAGTATGCGTCGTTGTGTGTGTGTGTGAGTATGCGCCATTGTGTGTGTGTGTGTGAGTATGCGCCATTGTGTGTGTGTGTGAGTATGCGCCAGTGTGTGTGTGTGAGTATGCGCCAGTGTGTGTGTTTGAGTATGCGCCAATGAGTGTGTGTGAGTATGCGCCAGTGTGTGTGTGTGAGTATGCGCCAGTGTGTGTGTGTGTGTGTGTGTATGCGCCAGTGTGTGTGTTTGTGTGTGTGTGAGTATGCGCCAGTGTGTGTGTGTGAGTATGCGCCAGTGTGTGTGTGTATGCGCCAGTGTGTGTGTGTGTGTATGTGTGTGTGAGTATGTGCCAGTGTGTGTGTGTGTGAGTATGCGCCAGTGTGTGTGTGTGTGAGTATGCGCCAGTGTGTGTGTGTGTGATTATGCGCCAGTGTGTGTGTGTGTGAATATGCGCCAGTGTGTATGTGTGTGAGTATGCACCAGTGTGTGTGTGAGTATGCACCAGTGTGTGTGAGTATGCAGCAGTGTGTGTGTGTGTCTGTGCTCTGGGTGTTGATGGAGATTTGGTCTCCCCCGGGCCGAACACACTCTATTGGAATTGACATGCTGTCACCTTTAATCAATGTTCCCAATGTCCCCATCCCCCTGGTTCTCTCTCTCTCTCTCTCTCTGTGTGTGTGTGTGTGTGTGTGTGTGTGTGTGTGTGTGTGTAAAAGGGAATTTTCTGAATGTAATGTCTCTTAGTCTGCCAGGACATTCTAAATGACCTCCCATTCCAGTCTATACCAGTACTGCTGCAAGCCTTTCCAGACTCACGTTTCCTCTCTTCACACTCTGCAGTGTTTTTAACTTTGTTCGTTATTAGTTAGTTCATTTTCATATTTCTTTGCACATTTGTATATAATGCCGGTTGTGGTTTTAGTAAAACAGTCAGTCTACTCTTCAGTACCTCAAGGGGTTTGGCTGTGACATCAGCAAGGCACAGTTCACCCTTAGGCTTTGGTTCAGCTATCTCTTACCATTTGTCACTACTGACTATTCATGCTTCACTAGCATAGCATGATTATCCCATGTTAAACACCATGCCATGTGGACCTTAGGTTAGGTTAGATTACTCGTTGGTTATTACTGCATTGTTGGAACTAGAAGCACAAGCATTTCGCATTAACATCTGCTAACCATGTGTATGTGACAAATACATTTTGATTTGAACACTTATTGTCTTTTTGAACAATGTTATTGTCTTTTTGAACAATGTTATTGTCTTTTTGAACAATGTTATTGTCTTTTTGAACAATGTTGTTGTCCTTTTGAACAATGTTGTTGTCCTTTTGAACACTGTTATTTTCCTCCTTTTGGGACACTGTTGTTGTCGTCCTTTTGGACACTGTTGTTGTCGTCCTTTTGGACACTGTTGTTGTCCTCCTTTTGGACACTGTTGTTGTCCTCCTTTTGGACACTGTTGTTGTCCTCCTTTTGGACATTGTTGTTGTCCTCCTTTTGGAACAATGTTATTGTCCTTTTGAACACTGTTATTGTCCTCCTTTTGGGACACTGTTGTTGTCCTCCTTTTGGGACACTGTTGTTGTCCTCCTTTTGGGACACTGTTGTTGTCCTCCTTTTGGAACTGTTGTCTTTTTGGAAGACTGTTATTGTCCTTTTGAACACTGTTGTCCTTTTGAACACTGTTATTGTCCTATTGAACACTGTTATTGTCCTTTTGGAACACTGTTGTCCTTTTGTGAGACTGTTATTGTCCTTTTGTAAGACTGTTATTGTCCTTTTAAACACTGTTGTTGTCGTCCTTTTGGTACACTGTTGTTGTCCTCCTTTTGGGACACTGTTGTTGTCCTCCTTTTGGGACACTGTTGTTGTTGTCGTCCTTTTGGAACACTGTTAATATCCTTTTGGAAGACTGTTATTGTCCTTTTGGAAGACTGTTATTGTCCTTTTGGAAGACTGTTATTGTCCTTTTGGAAGACTGTTATTGTCCTTTTGGAACACTGTTATTGTCCTTTTGAACACTGTTATTGTCATTTTGAACACTGTTATTGTCCTTTTGAACACTTATTGTCCTTTGGAACACTGTTGTACTCCTTTTGGAACACTGTTGTTGTACTCCTTTGGGACACTGTTGTTGTCCTCCTTTTGGACACTGTTGTTGTCCTCCTTTTGGGACACTGTTGTTGTCCTTTTGGGACACTTGTTGTCCTCCTTTTGGGACACTTGTTGTCCTCCGTTTGGGACACCGTTGTTGTCCTCCTTTTGGGACACTGTTGTTGTCCTCCTTTTGGGACACTGTTGTCCTCCTTTTGGGACACTGTTGTTGTCCTCCTTTTGGGACACTGTTGTTGTCCTCCTTTTGGGACACTGTTGTTGTCGTCCTTTTGGGGCACTGTTGTCGTCCTTTTGGGGCACTGTTATTGTCCTTTTGGAACACTGTTATTGTCCTTTTGAACACTGTTATTGTCCTCCTTTTGGGGCACTGTTATTGTCCTTTTGGAACACTGTTATTGTCCTTTTGAACACTGTTATTGTCCTCCTTTTGGGACACTTGTTGTCCTCCCCTTTGGACACTATTATTGTCCTTTTGGAAGCCTGTTGTCCTCCTTTTGGAACACTAATTGTCCTCCTTTTGGACACTGTTATTGTCCTCCTTTTTGGACACTGTTGTTGTCCTCCTTTTGGGACACTGTTGTCCTCCTTTTGGGACACTATTGTTGTCCTCCTTTTGGGACACTGTTGTTGTCCTTTTGGAACACTTTTGTTGTCCTCCTTTTGGAACACTGTTGTTGTCCTCCTTTTGGAAGACTGTTATTGTCCTTTTAGAACATTGTTGTTGTACTCCTTTTGGGACAATGTTGTTGTACTCCTTTTGGGACACTGTTGTTGTCCTCCTTTTGGACACTATTATTGTCCTTTTGGAAGCCTGTTGTTGTCCTCCTTTTGGAACACTGTTGTTGTCCTCCTTTTGGAACACTGTTGTTGTCCTCCTTTTTGACACTATTATTGTCCTTTTGGAAGCCTGTTGTTGTCCTCCTTTTGGAACACTGTTGTTGTCCTCCTTTTAGAACACTGTTGTTGTCCTCCTTTTTGACACTATTATTGTCCTTTTGGAAGCCTGTTGTCCTCCTTTTGGAACACTGTTGTTGTCCTCCTTTTGGAACACTGTTGTTGTCCATATAGAACAGTTTTCCTTTTCAGGAGTAGAGGACTGATGATTTGCTGTCTCTGCTTTTTTGGAGCCGGACACAGGGAGCTCGGAAACCCTAACTCCTCTCGCTCTCTCACGTCTCTGTGTCCAAGCAGCAACAGCAGTCACATACCTGCGTTCAAGTGGAAGAAACAGGAATGGTTGGTTGCTCACGGAAGGTCATCCACCTAGGGCACAGCGGGGGAGAATGTTTATGTGGGCGAGCACCATGTGGAAGGCCACTTCTGCATAGTTGTTGTGAAAGCAGCGCTGTGATTGGCATTCTGTGTGTGTTCTCTCCTCCTGTTCCCTTGCCACTGCGGCGGCATGACGTGGGCCAACGTGTCAGAGGTCACTTGGCCTGAATCGTCATGAACGACTCCCAAACCCCCGCCACCACGGTGACAGTTGCCACGGTAATGAACAGTGACACGCTAATCTGTGTCACTCGGATTGGTCCTGCAGGTTTGATTAAAAGCCCGGACATGTCATTACCCTCTGCTGAAGCCCCACTGCATTGTGGGTATTGAATCCATTAATATCTCAGGGAGGGATGGAGAAAAAGAGGGAAAAAGACCAGTGGAAGTTTGAAGTGTGGCCATGTTTGGGTCTTAATTAACTCCTGGTCATTCGAATCCACAAAATTATTTAATAAAAAATATATCCCTTCCCTTTATTTGGCACCACAAAGAAGCAATTGAATGTAATTGGGTGGTTTGACCCAGTCTTTTGTCTCCAGGTGGGCAGGGAACCCGCCAAGGCTCGCTCGGGCTGGCGCACTGTATCACTTGTTGTATAATAAATATTTGTTCCCAATGATTCAAGGTAGCAGGCAGTAAGCCGATTCACTAGCACGACTCATTGCAGTAGTGAAATGGGCCTGTAAATGTCTTACGCTGCATACGTCAGATGTAATTGGTTAATGCTAGCATGCCGAAGAAGGCCTATAGAACGCTGGGTGTAGTTAGCCTACCATGCTAACATGCTGACCACACCGCGCATCACGTTACATGCGCCAGCATTGCGAAATAAATGTACACATACATGTTATTCAGTAATTTCATCCAAACTGATCGCGCACGTCAATGAGCGTCTGCATTGCCAAACGCTAAAATAGAACTTGGTTTTAACGCTTGACATGCATGCAAGTCTCATCTCTCCCACCTGCTCATTGGTTTTTAGGATCATATACCCACGTGGGTGATTGAAAGATGAACTGAGTTCCGTACTCCAGTCCAGTTGGTGGTGGTAATGCACCTTAAAGTTGGTTGCCAACCGCCATATAAAGTCCAAAGAAGAAGAAGAAGCCTGAAGGAGGAGAGATTACTGGAAACTAACTAGGTTTCCTCTTTTATCAGTGGATTACATGTCGGAGTAGAGAACACATGTGACTTAAAATGGGTTAAAATTCTACAAAGACCCAGAAAAAAAAGACCTTATGCATTTAATGTAAAATAACAACCCAATGTTTATCTCAGGACAAATTAACTAGCAACAGCAAGCTAGCTAGCTAAATGGTCGTGAATGTTTCATGTGTTTCGACCTGTCCCCAAATTAATATAGTTGGTTCAGAGTTGATTTTGATATTTTAACCTGCGTGTCCTGATCGCATCTGATGTGGACAAAATCAACATGTGCACGACGCCCGTGCCTGGTCTAGTCAGCATGTGACACTGCTCGGAGGGAGAGAGGGGGAGAGGGAGGCAGAGAGAGACCTTGTGAAGGTAATTAGCTGATGATACCACACAGTTAAATAATTAGCCAGCTGCTAAAAGCTGGTGACAAGCGGTAGCAGGGCACGAAGTCTGGGACCAGAATGCTCCTGACCAGCTTCAAGCCATACGGCTGTCTAGTCCGGGACCAGAATGCTCCTGAACAGCTTCAAGCCATAAGGCTGCCTAGTCTGGGACCAGAATGCTCCTGAACAGCTTCAAGCCATAAGGCTGCCTAGTCTGGGACCAGAATGCTCCTGAACAGCTTCAAGCCATAAGGCTGCCTAGTCTGGGACCAGAATGCTCCTGAACAGGTTCAAGCCATAAGGCTGTCTAGTCTGGGACCAGAATGCTCCTGAACAGTTTCAAGCCATAAGGCTGCCTAGTCTGGTACCAGAATGCTCATGAACAGCTTCAAGCCATAAGGCTGCCTAGTCTGGGACCAGAATGCTCCTGAACAGCTTCAAGCCATAAGGCTGCCTAGTCTGGGACCAGAATGCTCCTGAACAGCTTCAAGCCATAAGGCTGCCTAGTCTGGGACCAGAATGCTCCTGAACATGTTCAAGCCATAAAGCTGTCTAGTCTGGGACCAGAATGCTCCTGAACAGGTTCAAGCCATAAGGCTGTCTAGTCTGGGACCAGAATGTGCCTGAACAGGTTCAAGCCATAAGGCTGTCTAGTCTGGGACCAGAATGCGCCTGAACAGGTTCAAGCCATAAGGCTGTCTAGTCTGGGACCAGAATGCTCCTGAACATGTTCAAGCCATAAGGCTGTCTAGTCCGGGACCAGAATGCTCCTGAACATGTTCAAGCCATAAGGCTGCCTAGTCTGGGACCAGAATGCTCCTGAACATGTTCAAGCCATAAGGCTGCCTAGTCTGGGACCAGAATGCTCCTGAACATGTTCAAGCCATAAGGCTGTCTAGTCTGGGACCAGAATGCTCCTGAACATGTTCAAGCCATAAGGCTGTCTAGTCTGGGACCAGAATGCTCCTGAACATGTTCAAGCCATAAAGCTGCCTAGTCTGGGACCAGAATGCTCCTGAACATGTTCAAGCCATAAGGCTGCCTAGTCTGGGACCAGAATGCTCCTGAACATGTTCAAGCCATAAGGCTGTCTAGTCTGGGACCAGAATGCTCCTGAACATTTTCAAGCCATAAGGCTGCCTAGTCTGGGACCAGAATGCTCCTGAACATGTTCAAGCCATAAGGCTGCCTAGTCTGGGACCAGAATGCTCATGAACATGTTCAAGCCATAAGGCTGTCTAGTCTGGGACCAGAATGCTCCTGAACATGTTCAAGCCATAAAGCTGCTTTATTTCATTCTTATTTTTTGCACTGACTCTCTTGCACAGGTTCGATGTACACTCACTGGACTCTAACCACACACTCACACATACTACACTGACACTCCAACACACACAAACACACAACGTGCACACACATACATATTGATGCCACAGACACACACACAAACACACACATACATTCACACTTCACATGCTGCAGCTACTCGCTGTTTATTATCTATGCGTAATAACTTTTATCGAACATAGTAATATCGACCTTGTACCCCTGCACATTGACTCGGTGCTGGTACCCTGTGTATTTAGCCACGTTATCATTACTCATTGTATTTATTCCTCGTGTTATTACTTTTTCAAAATAAATCTTTCTGCATTGTTGGAAGGGCCTTTAAGCGTTTCACTGTTAGTCTACACCTGTTGTTTGCAAAGCATATGACAAATCAAATTTGGTTTGAAATCGCTACACTATATAAAAACCACAAACTTGTTAGTTTTTTTATTACCTCCAAGTAAACACAACAGCCTGCGGTGGAAATGAACGGAGTAGAACCAGATGTGTTGTGGTGTTACACAAGGAAAGGAGACTAAAGTTGTCGTCAAGTTGTGTTCCACCCCATCAGCAGGAGCCTCAGAACATCAGCTGGTGGAGAGATGAATAGGGAGCTCTTGTCATCCTGTCCCTCACACGTGTGTGTGTGTGGCTGTTGTCATGCGCGCATGTGTGTGTTTTCGTGTGTGTTTGTGCGTCCATAGCGTCGACCATAGTGTTTGATTTGTGGCCCCAAGCGGAACACTCTTCCCTTAATGAGCCTCCTGCCCTCCCGACAGAGGCCCAACCTTGGAGAGGAGCTGACCTGGTTTCCACACCGGAAACACTCTAGAGGATGGTGAAGAGAGGGAGAGAGGTTGTCCCACAGGGGATTGGTGTTGCTGTTAGATAACAGACCCATGTTTCTCCGGTCTAGGGGTTGTTTGTTCTAAACCGTATTTCCCTTTGGCATCAAAACAGGCCCTGAATCAAGTACTGGGAGTCATTTAGGAGTGTAAATGAATTGTTCTGTTGGAGTTGGCAGTGATTAAAGTAGTAGTTTGATGTCTGGTTTGGGTTTGTTTTGAGTATGTTAGATGTTTGATCATGTGACATATAATAAGGAACTGGCATGCTTAGCTGGAGGTTTAGACATGAGAAATGTCCTTTTTGCTGTGGTCTTCAGTCAGACAGGGGACTGTATATTATTTCATTTGTCCTACAAGTAGATCCCCAATTTAACGAGAAAGACCTCATATTAATGATATCATTATATTACACATAAGAACAGGGAGTGTTCTGTCATGCTTCACCCTAATCATGTGACCTTCCCCCCCTCAGATCTGGGCCAACTATGAGGAGAAGAAGGTGGAGGAGGTGGTGCACGTGATGGAGGAGAAAGAGCGCACAGCCAACTACAGAGCTGTATATGTCACTGAGATCACGGACACCATGCACTTCTACACCCAGGATGTGGAGACAGGTGTGTGTGTGTGTGTGGGGGGGGAGCGAGCGCACAGCCAACTACAGAGTTGTATATGTCACCTAGATCACGGACACCATGCACTTCTACACCCAAGACGTGGAGATAGGTGTGTGTGTGTGGAGGGGGGGGGGGAGTGTGTTGTCTGATATTTTGACTAGGTTGTTTTGGTGTGGGCGGGGGGGGGGGGGGGGGGGGGGGGGGGAGTGTGTTGTCTGATATTTTGACTGGGTTGTTTTGGTGTGTGTGTGTGCGAGAGACGGGACTAGTTGGAGGCTGACTTCATGGATGACGGGCAGTTCTGCCCCACAGCCCAGACGGTCTCTCTCTGCTCTCACATGTATCTCCCTTCTGCATCCTCCACCTTCCTGCAGAGAAACGCACCAACATTCCGCTTGTTTTTGCTCCTGAAAGACTGGAATAAATCACCAGATTATTCTGTCATTCCCCAGTGGAGGGAGGGAACGTTTGAGACAGAATAAATAACAATCCCAGGTGTTTCGGCATGGCTGCACCTGCCATCACCCTCCTCCCCTCGCTCTCCGTGTGCGATGCATTATGGGTCGGTGTAAGGAGAGGTCCATAGTTTAGCCCTCTGAGCTTAAAGAGGTGATCTAGTGTACAGCATCTACTGTTGCTGTTGTACTAATGGCCATCATTGTTCTCTCTGTGGGCTGCCAAGGTTGTGTGTGTGTTTGTCTGCATGTTTGTGTTTCTGTCTGTGTCTGTTTGCATTCTGTGTGTGTGTGTTGTGAGCGACAGTGTGTTTATGTAGGCCTGTTAGCCCGAGCCCAGTGAAGCAGCACTATGGCCAGCCACTCATGTAATTACTACTAACCCATCCAACCCCCTGCCATCGACAGAGAGAACCAACCCTCACATTTTATATCATTATCATTCTTCTAGCTGACCCAGACTCAACCCCCTCCACTCATCCACAGCCCAAAGGCATTAGACATCTACAATGTTAAGGAACGTCTTTCTTTTAGGCTCTCCTTTAAAAATAAACATTCTTACCGTTAATATTCTTACCAATGTTTTCTACACACACTCTGTCTGAGTAATGTGTTCAGACACAACATAGCTGGAACGGTTGTGTGTGGCGTCTCATGCATAGCCCTGTGTCTAACAACACGCTGGTTAGTGTGTACACTACACACTATAGCCGTAGAGGAGTCTGCCAAAGGCTGGCTCCAGCGCCTATCCCCTTTTGGCTCCTTGAATAGGACGGGAGGCTGTTATTCAATGTGACTGTGTGCTTGGTCCCATGCCTCGTGGGAACGAGGAGTTGGTTGGACAGAGCAGGGGTTAATGAGTGTGTTGCATCATCACACCAATACACTTTGCTTTAATTGGTTCAATCACTCTCTTTCTCTCTCGGTCATTCACTCAATCACACATTCACTAGTGTGTGTTCCATAACGAGGTGGGGGTGGGTGGGGATCTCACTCCCCCTCCTGTTCATGGGGCGGCAGGTAGCCTCGTGGTTAGAGCTTTGGGCCAGTAACCGAAAGGTTGCTGGATCAAATCCCTGAGCTGAGAAGGTAAAGATCTGTCGTTCTGCCCCTGAACAATGCAGTTAACCCACTGTTCCTCTGAACAAGGCAGTTAACCCACTGTTCCCCTGAACAAGGCAGTTAACCCACTGTTCCCCTGAACAAGGCAGTTAACCCACTGTTCCCCTGAACAAGGCAGTTAACCCACTGTTCCCCTGAACAAGGCAGTTAACCCACTGTTCCCCTGAACAATGCAGTTAACCCACTGTTCCTCTGAACAAGGCAGTTAACCCACTGTTCCCCTGAACACGGCAGTTAACCCACTGTTCCCCTGAACAATGCAGTAAACCCACTGTTCCCCTGAACACGGCAGTTAACCCACTGTTCCCCTGAACAATGCAGTAAACCCACTGTTCCCCTGAACACGGCAGTAAACCCACTGTTCCCCTGAACAAGGCAGTTAACCCACTGTTCCCCTGAACACGGCAGTTAACCCACTGTTCCCCGGGTGCAGAAGACGTGGATGTCCATTAAGGCACCGCTCTGATTCAGAGGGGTTGGGGTCAATGCTGAAGACTCATTTCAGTTGAAGGCATTCTGACTAGTGCCACTGGACTTTGGCAGAGGCCATGAAATTGACTTTCGTCGTCACTTAATTCATCTTAATGCGATAATTAATACATTTGCATTCATTTAGAGCCAATCTGAGCCCTGCGTCTCCGTGGGCGTGACAATCCTATCACGTTGGAGCTTGGCAGCCTTTGGCACCCGACATAACCCCTCACTAATACCACATACGTACACACCACCCACCCAGGAGACGTTCAGGTGTTGGAGCATGATCAGAACAGATCTCCTCCTGCTGATCCCCCTCCATGTAGCTGCATATATCCCCCACGTCCCCGGAGGAAGTTATGTAGAGCGCTGATGATGTGCCATGTAACCTATGTGATCACCGTGACGACTAGTGTGATTGACAGGAAACACACTGGCACAGACAGGGTTGATTAGCCTGATAACAGTCGGAAGCGTGGAAAGCACATGTGAAGAACCAGAACAGGATAGAGACACACGTTCGGTTTAGGAAATGTAGCTAAAGCTGCAGCTCAGCTGGTAGTACTGCAGTCTTTGCGTTCAAGCACAGTTTTAGTCATCTTTTATTAGATTTTTTTCATGATTTCAGATGAACCAGCAATGTGGGGCCTTTTTTTAGTTTTTAATTGGCCGATGTCTCCCACCGAGAGAGTTATGTGCTCGTTAGGAAAAACACGATTGTTATTTTCAGCAGGCAGGCAAATATGACCAGAATCACCCCTGTGACCCTCTCCCTCACTCTCTCTCCCTCCAACCCTCTCTCTCCTTCTCTTATCCTCTTCTCCCCCCCCCCCTCCCACATTAAGGCCCACAGCCCCTTGAAGAGCACTTCAAAGCCCAGGCCCAGTAAATTCTTACAAGCCGAGTGCTTTGCAATTTCATGACATGTTTTTTCCGAGACGGCAGAATATATAATGTAGGGGAGGGGGGGTGATTTTAGAAATACTAGGAAGATTGGTTTTTGATAATGACATAGCTTTCTGTGTTGTGGTTAAGTTGGTCCTAAGGCGCCCGGCACCGACAAATTGCCGTCAAGCAGTAGGTTTCCCCCTAATCAGTCTGTATTCCCACCTTTCTCAGAGAGCAGGGATCTCCCTAAATGTGCAGCCCCCAGTGCCACGCCATACGCTATTATGGAAATAGATTCTGACACGTATAGGATGCTGTGAATTCATCACCCGCAAATAGATGTATCTTAGATCGATTCTTTCCATACTGTAGCAGAATTCTGTACGAGGCAAACAGGTCGACCACAACAAACAGCAATCTACCTGGGAGAGAGTTTTGACCTTCTCTCCTCACCTTACCTGCTCCTCTCTCTCTCCCTCCCTGTCTCTCCCTCACTCCTCTCTCTCACGCTTAAGTGTTTTAAGATCAGAGGTGAGAGGTCAGACAAGTTTATTTTTTTGGGCAGCTGCCGTCACTCCTTGACCGAGCAGCTGGGGCGAAGACTCCTTGACCGACCTTGAGGCGCTGGGCGAGCCGTTCGGGACATCGGAGTAAATCCAAAGGGAATCAATCCGATGTGTTTCACCCTCCTCTTTTTTCAAAGGGGTTGAAGACGCACTGTTATAAAGTGTAAATAAACTCCTCGTTGTCTTTAGTTCCCACTGTGCTCGGTTCTGTTCATACTCTGCCTGTGGTCACTGTGTCTCACATACCAAGAGAAGATAGTAGACTGTGTTTTCATGTTCTCTTAAGCTCCCTGATGTCTCTTGATGGTCCCTAAACGGTGAAGCAAAGTGCACAGTAATATCGGTCGGTTGCGACAGTTTTGCTTGTGAGAAAACATTTTATTAGTCAGATTTAATTACCGAAAGAATGTGTGTGTGTAAACGTGTGGTAGAATTAGTTGGAAAAGGAATGTTCCGGTCTGGGGAAATGTTACAGATATCATTCCATTTTTCATCTCTCTCTCCCTCTCCTCTCTCTCCCTATCCCTCTCTCCTCTCTCTCCCTCTCCCTATCCCTCTCTCCTCTCTCTCCCTCTTCTTATCCCTCTCTCCTCTCTCTCCCTATCCCTCCCTATCCCTCTCTCTCCTTATCCTTCTCTCTCCCTATCCCTCTCTCTCCCTCTCCCCCTATCCCTCTCTCTCCCTCTCCCCATCCCTCTCTCCCTCTCCCCATCCCCCTCTCCCCATCCCCCTCTCCCTCTCCCCATCCCTCTCTCCCTCTCCCCATCGCTCTCTCCTATCTCTCCCCATCCCTCTCTCCCTCTCCCCATCCCTCTCTCCCTCTCCCCATCCCTCTCTCCTATCTCTCCCCATCCCTCTCTCCCTCTCCCCATCCCTCTCTCCTATCTCTCCCCATCCCTCTCTCCTATCTCTCCCCATCCCCCTCTCCCTCTCCCCATCCCTCTCTCCCTCTCCCCATCCCTCTCTCCCATCTCTCCCCATCCCTCTCTCCCTCTCCCCATCCCTCTCTCCTCCCTCTCCCCATCCCTCTCTCCTTTCTCTCCCCATCCCTCTCTCCTTTCTCTCCCCATCCCTCTCTCCTATCTCTCCCCATCCCTCTCTCCTATCTCTCCCCATCCCTCTCTCCTATCTCTCCCCATCCCTCTCTCCTATCTCTCCCCATCCCTCTCTCCTATCTCTCCCCATCCCTCTCTCCTATCTCTCCCCATCCCTCTCTCCTATCTCTCCCCACCCCTCTCTCATATCTCTCCCCATCCCTCTCTCCCTCTCCCCATCCCTCTCTCCCTCTCCCCATCCCTTTCTCCTATCTCTCCCCATCCCTCTCTCCTATCTCTCCCCATCCCTCTCTCCTATCTCTCCCCACCCCTCTCTCATATCTCTCCCCATCCCTCTCTCCTATCTCTCCCCATCCCTCTCTCCTATCTCTCCCCATCCCTCTCTCCTATCTCTCCCCACCCCTCTCTCATATCTCTCCCCATCCCTCTCTCCTATCTCTCCCCATCCCTCTCTCCTATCTCTCTCTCCTCTCTCTCCCTCTCCCCATCTCTCTCCCTCTCCCCATCTCTCTCCCTCTCCCCATCTCTCTTCCTCTCCCCATCTCTCTCTCTCTACCTCTCCCCATCTCTCTCTCTCTTCCTCTCCCCATCTTTCCTCTCTCTCCCATCCCTCTCTCCGCATCTCTCTCTTCCTCTCCCCATCCCTCTCTCCTATCTCTCCCCATCCCTCTCTCCTATCTCTCCCCATCCCTCTCTCCTATCTTTCCCCATCCCTCTCTCCTATCTCTCCCCACCCCTCTCTCATATCTCTCCCCATCCCTCTCTCCTATCTCTCTCTCTCCCTCTCCCCATCTCTCTCCCTCTCCCCATCTCTCTCCCTCTCCCCATCTCTCTCCCTCTCCCCATCTCTCCCTCTCCCCATCTCTCTCCCTCTCCCCATCTCTCTCCCTCTCCCCATCTCTCTCTCTCTTCCTCTCCCCACCTCTCTCTCTCTTCCTCTCCCCATCTCTTTCCTCTCTCTCCCCATCTCTCTCTCCCTCTCCCCATCTCTCCCCATCTCTCTCTTCCTCTCCCCATCTCTCTCTTCCTCTCCCCATCTCTCTCTTCCTCTCCCCATCTCTCTCTTCCTCTCCCCATCTCTCTCTTCCTCTCCCCATCTCTCTCTTCCTCTCCCCATCTCTCTCTTCCTCTCCCCATCTCTCTCTTCCTCTCCCCATCTCTCTCTTCCTCTCCCCATCTCTCTCTTCCTCTCCCCATCTCTCTCCTCTCTCTCCCCATCCCTCTCTCCCTCTCCCCATCCCTCTCTCCCTCTCCCCATCCCTCTCTTCTCTCTCTCCCCATCCCTCTCTTCTCTCTCTCCCCATCCCTCTCTCCTGAGACTGTGTAATTACTCTGAGGGGAACCTGCATAAGATATCTGACCTTGGACACACTGAAAGACAGAAAAGTGACAGGCTACTAAAACACTGTTGGTTTTCCTCTGTTTTGCAGCCTAGGGATTGTGGGTGTTAACAGAATATATTTGGATGTTCTGTCTCTAGCTTGGCCCTCTTTACCTGTCCATGACTGTAGAGCATTGAGAATGATTTTTATGAAGAGAGCTACACTATCAGACCATCCAGGACTGGGATTCAGGCCCATCAAGCCTCAGCCTGGCCCAGACCAGAGTTAGGAGCTAAGAGCTGACAGCAGTACAGCCTAGACCAGACCAGTGTTAGGAGCTAAGAGCTGACAGCAGTACAGCCTAGTCCAGACCAGTGTTAGGAGCTAAGAGCTGACAGCGGTACAGCCTAGACCAGACCAGAGTTACGAGCTGACAGCGGTACAGCCTAGACCAGACCAGACCAGAGTTAGGAGCTAAGAGCTGACAGCAGTACAGCCTAGACCAGACCAGACAGAGACAGAGATGGCCGCCTCGCTTCGCGTTCCTAGGAAACTATGCAGTTTTTTGTTTTTTTACGTGTTATTTCTTACATTAGTACCCCAGGTCATCTTAGGTTTCATTACATACAGTCGAGAAGAACTACTGAATATAAGATCAGCGTCAACTCACCATCAGTACGACCAAGAATATGTTTTTCGCGACGCGGATCCTGTGTTCTGCCTTACAAACAGGACAACGGAATGGACTCCATGCAGCGACCCAAAAAAACGACTCAGAAAAAGAGGGAAACGAGGCGGTCTTCTGGTCAGACTCCGGAGACGGGCACACCGTGCACCACTCCCTAGCATTCTTCTTGCCAATGTCCAGTCTCTTGACAACAAGGTTGATGAAATCCGAGCAAGGGTAGCATTCCAGAGGGACATCAGAGACTGTAACGTTCTTTGCTTCACGAAACATGGCTCACTGGAGAGACGCTATCCGAGGCGGTGCAGCCAACGGGTTTCTCCACGCATCGCGCCGACAGAAACAAACATCTTTTTGGTAAGAAGAGTGGCGGGGGCGTATGCCTCATGACTAACGAGACATGGTGTGATGAAAGAAACATACAGGAACTCAAATCCTTCTGTTCACCTGATTTAGAATTCCTCACAATCAAATGTAGACCGCATTATCTACCAAGAGAATTCTCTTCGATTATAATCACAGCCGTATATATCCCCCCCCAAGCAGACACATCGATGGCTCTGAACGAACTTTATTTAACTCTTTGCAAACTGGAAACCATTTATCCGGAGGCTGCATTCATTGTAGCTGGGGATTTTAACAAGGCTAATCTGAAAACAAGACTCCCTAAATTTTATCAGCATATCGATTGCGCAACCAGGGGTGGTAAAACCTTGGATCATTGTTACTCTAACTTCCGCGACGCATATAAGGCCCTGCCCCGCCCCCCTTTCGGAAAAGCTGACCACGACTCCATTTTGTTGATCCCTGCCTACAGACAGAAACTAAAACAAGAGGCTCCCACGCTGAGGTCTGTCCAACGCTGGTCCGACCAAGCTGACTCCACACTCCAAGACTGCTTCCATCACGTGGACTGGGATATGTTTCATATTGCGTCAGATAACAATATTGACGAATACGCTGATTCGGTGTGCGAGTTCATTAGAACGTGCGTTAAAGATGTCTTTCCCATAGCAACGATTAAAACATTCCCTAACCAGAAACCGTGGATTGATGGCAGCATTCGCGTGAAACTGAAAGCGCGAACCACTGCTTTTAATCAGGGCAAGGTGTCTGGTAACATGACCGAATACAAACAGTGCAGCTATTCCCTCCGCAAGGCTATCAAACAAGCTAAGCGTCAGTACAGAGACAAAGTAGAATCTCAATTCAACGGCTCAGACACAAGAGGCATGTGGCAGGGTCTACAGTCAATCACGGACTACAAGAAGAAATCCAGCCCAGTCACGGACCAGGATGTCTTGCTCCCAGGCAGACTAAATAACTTTTTTGCCCGCTTTGAGGACAATACAGTGCCACTGACACGGCCTGCAACGAAAACATGCGGTCTCTCCTTCACTGCAGCCGAGGTGAGTAAGACATTTAAACGTGTTAACCCTCACAAGGCTGCAGGCCCAGACGGCATCCCCAGCCGCGCCCTCAGAGCATGCGCAGACCAGCTGGCCGGTGTGTTTACGGACATATTCAATCAATCCCTATACCAGTCTGCTGTTCCCACATGCTTCAAGAGGGCTACCATTGTTCCTGTTCCCAAGAAAGCTAAGGTAACTGAGCTAAACGACTACCGCCCCGTAGCACTCACTTCCGTCATCATGAAGTGCTTTGAGAGACTAGTCAAGGACCATATCACCTCCACCCTACCTGACACCCTAGACCCACTCCAATTTGCTTACCGCCCAAATAGGTCCACAGACGATGCAATCTCAACCACACTGCACACTGCCCTAACCCATCTGGACAAGAGGAATACCTATGTGAGAATGCTGTTCATCGACTACAGCTCGGCATTCAACACCATAGTACCCTCCAAGCTCGTCATCAAGCTCGAGACCCTGGGTCTCGACCCCGCCCTGTGCAACTGGGTACTGGACTTCCTGACGGGCCGCCCCCAGGTGGTGAGGGTAGGCAACAACATCTCCTCCCCGCTGATCTTCAACACTGGGGCCCCACAGGGGTGCGTTCTGAGCCCTCTCCTGTACTCCCTGTTCACCCACGACTGCGTGGCCACGCACTCCTCCAACTCAATCATCAAGTTTGCGGACGACACAACAGTGGTAGGCTTGATTACCAACAACGACGAGACGGCCTACAGGGAGGAGATGAGGGCCCTCGGAGTGTGGTGTAAGGAAAATAACCTCACACTCAACGTCAACAAAACTAAGGAGATGATTGTGGACTTCAGGAAACAGCAGAGGGAACACCCCCCTATCCACATCGATGGAACAGTAGTGGGGAGTGTAGCAAGTTTTAAGTTACTCGGCATACACATCACAGACAAACTGAATTGGTCCACTCACACAGACAGCATCGTGAAGAAGGCGCAGCAGCACCTCTTCAACCTCAGGAGGCTGAAGAAATTTGGCTTGTCACCAAAAGCACTCACAAACTTCTACAGATGCACAATCGAGAGCATCCTGGCGGGCTGTATCACCGCCTGGTACGGCAACTGCTCCGCCCTCAACCGTAAGGCTCTCCAGAGGGTAGTGAGGTCTGCACAACGCATCACCGGGGGCAAACTACCTGCCCTCCAGGACACCTACACCACCCGATGTTACAGGAAGGCCATAAAGATCATCAAGGACATCAACCACCCGAGCCACTGCCTGTTCACCCCGCTATCATCCAGAAGGCGAGATCAGTACAGGTGCATCAAAGCTGGGACCGAGAGACAGAAGCTGTTTTTCAATCTCAAGGCCATCAGACTGTTAAACAGCCACCACTAACATTGAGTGGTGACACTGACTCAACTCCAGCCACTTTAATAATGGGAATTGATGGGAAATGATGTAAATATATCACTAGCCACTTTAAACAATGCTACCTTATATAATGTTACTTACCCTACATTATTCATGTCATATGCATACGTATATACTGTACTCTATATCATCGACTGCATCCTTATGTAATACATGTATCATTAGCCACTTTAACTATGCCACTTTGTTTACATACTCATCTCATATGTATATACTGTACTCGATACCATCTACTGTATCTTGCCTATGCTGCCCTGTACCATCACTCATTCATATATCCTTATGTACATATTCTTTATCCCCTTACACTGTGTATAAGACAGTAGTTTTGGAATTGTTAGTTAGATTACTTGTTGGTTATTACTGCATTGTCGGAACTAGAAGCAAAAGCATTTCGCTACACTCGCATTAACATCTGCTAACCATGTGTATGTGACAAATAAAATTTGATTTAGTTAGGAGCTAAGAGCTGACAGCGGTACAGCCTAGACCAGACCAGACCAGAGTTAGGAGCTAAGAGCTGACAGCGGTACAGCCTAGTCCAGACCAGAGTTAGGAGCTAAGAGCTGTCAGCGGTACAGCCTAGACCAGACCAGAGTTAGGAGCTAAGAGCTGATAGCGGTACAGCCTAGTCCAGACCAGAGTTAGGAGCTAAGAGCTGTCAGCGGTACAGCCTAGACCAGACCAGAGTTAGGAGCTAAGAGCTGACAGCGGTACAGCCTAGTCCAGACCAGACCAGAGTTAGGAGCTAAGAGCTGTCAGCGGTACAGCCTAGACCAGATCAGACCAGAGTTAGGAGCTAAGAGCTGTCAGCGGTACAGCCTAGACCAGACCAGAGTTAGGAGCTAAGAGCTGACAGCGGTACAGCCTAGACCAGTCCAGACCAGAGTTAGTAGCTAAGAGCTGACAGCGGTACAGCCTAGTCCAGACCAGACCAGAGTTAGGAGCTAAGAGCTGACAGTGGTACAGCCTTCAAATGAGTGGTGGTTCCCCCAACCAGGTGCCACTCTGTCCACATTATTCACATTCTACCTTTACACCCAACAGCTGTTCTCCACCTAATGATGCTGGAACACCACTCAGTCACACTCCTTCCTACTATCATGCTGGTATTCAATCTCTCTCTTGTTCTGTTGCTAAGTCTATCTTTCTCCCTCTTGTTCCTTGTGCTCTGTGGTTTGGTCTCTGTCTTCTAGTTTTTCTCATTCTCTCTCCTTATGTCTCACTCTCACCTCTCGCTAGGTCTCTCGCTCTCTCTTTCTCAAATGTTCCCCTCATTCGGTGAAATCCTAGGGGTTTTTAAAGGTCCCAATGCCCCAGAACTGTCCGCCACTGTGGAGTGCCTTAACGTGTGACGGCACACATTGTTTTTAGGAGCAGTCAATGGGGAGCCTCGTAACACTGGTGTGCCAGGCCATTAGCATTTGCCAGTATTGATGTCAATAAGAGGACATTCTCTATCGATCTGTCCGAAAGGGAATGCAGGGGGCTCTAACCAGGCCTTAATGTGAAGCAGCGAACTAGGACCATCTTAGAAACAGCTCTCCACTCCTGGACCGTGTTCATTAGGCACCAAATGTAATAAAAACGGATTGAAAAAGGCCAATGCGAAATGCACATTTTTTGTGTTCAGTTGCGAAATGTTTGAAAATGTTTTCCATTGTGTGCTCAAATGAACACGACCCTGCTTAATGCGGACGGAAGATGGCTGGATAAAGCTCCGTGCACATAAGCAAGTCCCCGTTCCCATGTGATCCTCTGTAGAGGGTGGCTCTTTGTTTCCCCCGCCTACCGCTGGCCTCTGTCTTTTGAGGACACGGTCATCCTAGAGGGGGCAGTAGTTTGTCATGGTCATGATTTTATCCTCACATCTCTAGGCCGTCCTTGTTTCACCGGGTCTATATTCTTCAGTCGTGCTGAACTACGTCTTGTTTCTCTTCAGCTGGTCTGTTAACAGCTGCGGTGACACTCCACACAAACTGCAGAGGTCACGGCTGTAGAAAGCAACAACATACTCAAGCAGGAAGAAAAGCAGACACTGCAAGTTTGATTTGTTTTCTTAACTCCCCACCACCGTGCCGGATGATGCAATATTTAGAGGTCCTCAGATGAGCTTTACCGCGAAGGCATTCATTGTTGAATTTGAATGGAACTGAAGATTGGAAGGTCAGATCACCTGTCTGCTCAGCTGTAGCACGGTTTGTTCTGAGGGGTGTATTTTGGAGGGAGCAAGACCCAATCTGGCTTGCTCTTGGTCTTAGTACTCTGGTTTCACTAGTAACCAGAAAGTCAACGCTGGTTACCTTATGTGGCAGTGAATCGCTCTTCTCTTGGCAACGAACCCACTTACACGCTTCTCCTCCTAACTACAAGTACAGGTGAACCCTCCCAATGCCGCACCGCACCCGGGCATATTGGGTGAAAATCCACATTAGCCTCACTCGACAGGCCTCAATGGGAGTGTAGAGCGCAGGAGAAAAGTCACAGATGCTGCCTCCTTTGTCTCTTCTGGGCTTTCAAATGACAGAAACTGTAATTTGGTGGAGAGGGCCCCCTCTCCGACTGCCAGGAGGGGGAGAGAAAGATTGAGAGGGGGAGAGTGTGCTGTGCGATGCGACTCTGAAACGCTCTTCCACAGGCAGAGTGGGCATTAGTGAGGCTCTGCCATCATTTGTTTTTTTATGGCGGCCTCGCTCCACGCACAGCGGCTGTCGACACTTTCTCCCAACTGGTGCCCAAAAGAGGAGTAAATTGCTCCCCATAAAGCCATTTTATCTTTCCCCCTGCATCTCCAGTACCTCCTTTGTCTGTGTTGGGGTAGGTTGTCTGTTATCAGTGTGTGTGTGTGTGTGTGTGTGTGTGTGTGTGTGTGTGTGTGTGTGTAATCAGCAGTGTTGTTCCCATTCCCACCTGGAAGTTCTTTAACACAAGCCGCCGTCCCCCTAGAGGATGAAGCCTGTCCAAACCTCATGCATATTTAACAGGCCAAACTAGCAGGTAGAGTTAGCACTGTGTGCCTCAGCCCGGTGTCATCATTCAGACTGCCCGTGCACACACACATTCACACACACCGTATGCACACATCAGAAGCGGCAGCGTTACAACTGCTAATATAAGCTAGTTCAGACACCAGTGCCTATATAGCAGATCTGATAAAGACGCCGGGAACAACATGTACTAAATGGAAATGAGAGTCTTCTGAGACCTCCCAGAATAAGTGTTGTTTTTAGGTTAGTTACACATTTCCCTGGGTGTGCTCCTTTCTAGATGCCGCTGTGTGCATCTCATACATTTGAATATTGAGCTGATTACAGCTGGTGAAATGTTGCCTCTTTCTGCGCTTCTCCTGTTCTTGGTTTTCTGTTCCCCTTTTTCTCTCTTTGGGTGTCCTGAGTTTCTGCATCATTTGGAAAATGCTTAACAGTGATTTTGTGTTTAATTTCTTCATTTGGGAAGGGAATTGGAATTATCCCAGCTTTTTAGTAACCATTTATCAGTGATTCTTTAATCTGTTCTCTGGTCTTCTGTTTCATTCTGGATGGGATGATTTCCGTTGTTGATGGTAATGATTTGGTCAAATAGGATTCCGCGTGGCCTTCGGTCGAGTGCAGAGGACAACATGATCCAGTGTTTTCATTGCTTTTTGTTTTCTTTCCTCTAGTACGCCTCATTCGCCACACCACAGCCAAATGCCATTTTAATCAACCCCAACTAAAATCATTTTCTCTTCTCTAAAGCCTAATCGCTTTCTCCGTTCCACGCGGGGCATTTACAATGTAATTACATATGATTTACCAACAGCTGCAGCCATAATGGTGCATCAACAAATTACAGAACAGAGTGAGAGAAAAGAGAGGGAAGGAGGAGAAAAGAGATCTGGAACAGTCTTCACTTTATGTGGATCAGTGCTTTTGCTCACTAGCCAATACACAAAGCGAGGCCTGTCACACTGGAGACCCATTAGCCTCTTACACTGAGACTGCAAATTCATAGATTTGTCTGTTTTTTCTTTTCTTCAAACCAACGTGGAATTGGGAACTGGGACTCTCCTTACTACATACGTCTCCTGGTATTTCTCCTAGCCTGATTTGGATTTGCCAGAGATGCATGTTGCAGATCTCTCTGGGTTTCTGAAGGCAGGAAACCAACCGTAGGCGTCGGTTCACTGGACACTCACAGGGTTTATCTTTACATTTCTCGGCAGTGTGTGCAAACAGACAGAGGGAGATGTAGGCTGTTTTATGTTTTTTACACATCGGTTGGGTTGGAATTATGTTCTTTCAAGCTGAAAAAAGGAACACTTTACCTGTGTGTGTGGGGGGGGGGGGGGGGGGGGGGGGGGGGTGCATCTATGCTTGCCAGAGTGCTAATGAATGTGTCTTCATTCCGCTCTCTCTCTGTGTGTGTCTATGCTTGCCTGAGAGTGCTAGTGTATTTGTCTTCGTTCCTCTCTCACTCTGTGTGTGCGTGTGTGAGCGTGAGCGCTTTCCCATTCCCTTGTGTGTGCATTACCGCCCAAGCCTACACCTGGAAGGGAATCTGCATGCATAGATGTGTGTAATAAAGCAGTGCCCTCCACTACAGGTCACCCTGGGCCAAGATGCCTGCACACACAGCAAATGACCAGCCATAAACTGACTGGCAGTAGGTAGGGAGATTCTAATGCTGCAGAACCCCAGCGCTGCATGCTAAATCTAATACCAAGTGTCATCGTTCTCTCTCACCTGGCCCTGTGGTGTGTGTGTGTTATATAATGGATAGCAAAACCACAGAGAAATATGTAATAGTTAAGAGGCTTAAGTTCACCACTAAATCAGGATGGCACTTGAAATGAAGAAGGATTGAAGTGTGTGTGTGTGGGTGGTGGTGGCGGGGGGTGTGTGTGTGTTTGCTATGCTATGTATGTGTGTGTGTGTGTGTGGGTGGGTGGTGGTGGTGGGGGGTGTGTGTGTGTGTTTGCTATGCTATGTATGTGTGCACTAAGTCCTCTCTGTGAACAGCCTACAACCATCACCAAGAAACATAACCATCTCATTGGTCAATATCAACATGACTGCAGGTTCACTGTAACAGACACGGTCCCTGTTCCTTCTCACTAACCAACGTCTTTATCCTCCACATCCACCTTCAGAGTGAGAGACATTAGATGTACAGTGTCTGACGCAATCTGACCCGACTGTAATTAGAGGGAATCTAAGGCTTCTACCAAGTAGTGAAATTACACTGGGAAATCAGTGATCCATAGAGATGACTGCTTCCCATATGTTACCCTATTCCCTACATAGTGCACTACTTTTAACCAGGGCCCATAGGGCACTACATAAGGAATATGGTGCCATTTGGGATGCTGTCGGCCGTGTACTGATCTACTGTTCCTTATGTAACCTCGGCCATATGTCCTAATGGATGGCTTTAAACCCCACTGGTATTATATGAGGACACTGGCCTTGAGGATGGATCCCATAGGAGAACATGTAAGGTAGAGTTAACATTGGTGTTTTATGAGCACACCAGCCACTCTTGGGTTTGTGTGCTTGCCCTGATTTTCATAGGATAGGATGTAGCATAGCCTACAGTGCCTTCGGAAAGTATTCAGACCCCTTCCCTTTTCCACGTTACAGCCTTATTCTAAAATGGATTGAATGAATTTGTTTCCTCATCAATCTACACATAATACCCCATAGTGACCAAGCGAAAACGGGTTTAGACATTTTTGCAAATGTGTTAAATTAAAAAAAACACACAGTTGAAGTTGGAAGCTTACATACACCTGAGCCAAATATATTTTAACTTTTTTTTCACAATTCCTGACATTTAATCTTAATAAAATGTCCTGTCTTAGGTCAGTCAGGATCACCGCTTTATTTTAAAAATGCGAAATGTGAGAAAAATAGTCACGAGAATGATTTGTTTCAGCTTTTATTTCTTTCATCACATTCCCAGTGGTTCAGAAGTTTACATACACTGAATTAGTATTTGGTGGCATTGCCTTTAAATTGTTTAACTTGGGTCAAACTCTTCAGGTAGCATTCCACAAGCTTCCCACAATAAATTAGGTGAATTTTGGCTCATTCCTCCTGACAGAGCTGGTGTAACTGAGTCAGGTTTGTAGGCCTCCTTGCTCGCATACGCTTTTTCAGATCTGCCCACAAATTTGCTATGTGATTGAGGTCAGGGCTTTGTGATGGCCACTCCAGTACCTTGACTTTGTTGTCTTTAACCCATTTTGCCACAACTTTGGAAGTATGCTTGGGGTCATTGTCCATTTGGAAGACCCATTTGTGACCAAGCTTTAACTTCCTGACTGATGTCTTGAGATGTTGCTTCAATATATCCACATCATTTTCCTTCCTGGTGATGCCATCTATTTTGTGAAGTGCACCAGTCCCTCCTGCAGCAAATCACCCCCACATGATGATGCTGGATGATGCTGCCATCCCCGTGCTTCACGGTTGGGATGGTGTTCTTCGGCTTGCAAGTATCCCCCTTTTTCCTCCAAACATAACGATTGTCATTATGGCCAAAAAGTTATATTTTTGTTTCATCAGACCAGAGGACATTTCTCCAAAAATAACCATCTTTGTCCCCATGTGCAGTTGCAACCCGTAGTCTGGCTTTTTATGGCAGTTTTGGGGCAGTGACTTCTTCCTTGCTGAGTGGCCTTTCAGGTTGTAATGATATAGGAGTAATTTTACTGTGGATATAGATACTTTTGTACCTGTTTCCTACAGCATCTTCTCAAGATCATTTTCTGTTGTTCTGGGATTGATTTGCCCTTTTCACACCAAAGTACGTTCAACCTTTCGGAGACGACGCGTCTCCTTCCTGAGCGGTATGACGGCTGCGTGGTCCCATGGTGTTTATACCTGCATACTATTGTTTGTACAGATGAACCTGGTACCTTCAGGCGTTTGGAAATTTCTCCCAAGAATGAACCAGGCTTGTGGAGGTCTACAATTTTTTCTTCTGAGGTCTTGGCTGATTTCTTTTGATTTTCCCATGATGTCAAGCAAAGAGGCACTGAGTTTGAAGGTAGGTCTTGAAATACATCCACATGCACACCTCCAATTGACTAAAACAATGTCAATTAGCCTATCAGAAGCATCTAAAGCCATGGCATAATTTTCTGGAATTTTCCAAGCTGTTTAAAGGCACAGTCAACTTAGTGTATGTAAACTTCTGACCCACTGGAATTGTGATACAGTGAATTATGAGTGAAATAATATGTCTGTAAACAATTGTTGGAAAAATTACTTGTCATGCACAAAGTAGATGTCCTAACCGACTTGCCAAAACTATAGTTTGTTAACAAGACATTTGTGGAGTGGTTGAAAAACAAGTTTTAATGACTCCAACCTATGTGTATGTAAACTTCTGACTTCAACTGTACCTTATTTACATAAGTATTCAGACCCTTTGAGTTCCTGTTCCATGTTTCCATTGATCATCCTTAAGATGTTTTTACAACTTGGTTGGAGTCCACCTGTGGTAAATTCAATTGATTGGACATGATTTGTAAAGGCACACATCTGTCTATATAAGGTCCCACAGTTGGCAGTGTATGTCAGAGCAAAAACCAAGCCATGAGGTGGAAGAGATTGACCGTAGAGCTCCGAGACAGGATTGTGTTGAGGCACAGAAATGTCTGCAACGTACAAGGTCACCAAGAGCACAGACTCCATTATTCTTAAATGGAAGAATTTTGGAACCTCCAAGACTTTGTCCAGGCGGCCAGCTCTATGAAAACTGAGCAATCAGGGCAGAAGGGCCTGGCCAGGGAAGTGACCAAGAACCCAATGGTCAATCTGACAGAGCTCCAGAGTTTATCTGTGGAGATGGGAAAACCTTCCAGAAGGACAACCATCTCTGCAGCACTCCACCAATTAGGCCTTTATGGTAGAGTGGTCAGACGGAAGCAACTTCTCAGTAAAAGGCACATGACAGCCCGCTTGGAGTTTGCCAAAAGGCACCTAAAGAGACTCAGGCCATGAGAAACAAGATTCTCTGGTCTGATGAAACCAAGATTGAACTCTTTGGCCTGAATGCCAAGCATCACGTCTGGTGGAAACCTGGCACTACCCCTACGGTGAAACATGGTTTTGGCAGTGTCAAGCCTTGGGGCTGTTGTTCAGCGGCAGGGACTGGGAGACTAGTCAGGATCAAAGCAAAGAGGAAGGGAGCAAAGTACAGAGAGATCCTTGATGAAAACCTGCTCCAGAGCACTCAAGAACCTCAGACTGGGGCAAAGGTTCACCTTCTAACAGGACAATGACCCTAAGCACACAGTCAAGACAATGCAGGAGTGGCTTTGAGACAAATCTCTGAATGTCCTTGAGTGACCCAGCAAGAGTCTGGACCTGAACCCGATCGAACATCTCTGTAGAGACCTGAAAATAGCTGTGATGCCCGCTCCCCATCCAACCTGACAAGAGCTTGAGAATATCTGCAGAGAAGAATGGGAGAAACTCCCCAAGTACAGCTGTGCCAAGCTTGTAACATCATACCAAATAAGACTCTATGCTGTAATCTCTGCCAAAAGTGCTTCATCAAAGTCCTGAGTAAAGGGTCTGAATACTTATGTAAATGTCATATTTCAGTTATTTTTATTGCATACATTTTACATGTCTGTAAACCTGTTTTCGCTTTGTCGTTATGCTGCATTGTGTCCACCTGTGGGTTGATGAGGGAAAAGACGATTTAATCCATTTTAGAATAAGGCTGTAACATAACAAAACGTGGAAAAAGTCAGGGTCTGGATGCTTTTCGAAGGCACTGTATGTGTAAGTGAAGGCTGTTGCATACTACAGAGATCACAGTTATCACGTTTGGGGTGTGTGCGCGCATGTGATGTGCTCTCCAATATGTTTTTTGTGTGTTAGTCTACGAGTGTGTACTCAGTCTCATTGTGTGTTTTGGCTGTGTGTACATTGTGGATCTTGAACGGTACAAAGTGGGTTATCATCACAGTATTTCAGGCCTTAATTATTTTGGCATAGAGTACATACAGCGATCTCATCATGTGTTCTGTACCCTACCTCCTTCCTGTACCTTCCCCTCCACAGTAATGCCAGGCCTCTGCTACATCATGTGTTCTGTACCCTACCTCCTTCCTGTACCTTCCCCTCCACAGTAATGCCAGGCCTCTGCTACATCATGTGTTCTGTACCCTACCTCCTTCCTGTACCTTCCCCTCCACAGTAATGCCAGGCCTCTGCTACATCATGTGTTCTGTACCCTACCTCCTTCCTGTACCTTCCCCTCCACAGTAATGCCAGGCCTCTGCTACATCATGTGTTCTGTACCCTACCTCCTTCCTGTACCTTCCCCTCCACAGTAATGCCAGGCCTCTGCTACATCATGTGTTCTGTACCCTACCTCCTTCCTGTTCCTTCCCCTCCACAGTAATGCCAGGCCTCTGCTACATCATGTGTTCTGTACCCTACCTCCTTCCTGTTCCTTCCCCTCCACAGTAATGCCAGGTCTCTGCTACATCATGTGTTCTGTACCCTACCTCCTTCCTGTACCTTCCCCTCCACAGTAATGCCAGGCCTCTGCTACATCATGTGTTCTGTACCCTACCTCCTTCCTGTTCCTTCCCCTCCACAGTAATGCCAGGCCTCTGCTACATCATGTGTTCTGTACCCTACCTCCTTCCTGTTCCTTCCCCTCCACAGTAATGCCAGGCCTCTGCTACATCATGTGTTCTGTACCCTACCTCCTTCCTGTACCTTCCCCTCCACAGTAATGGCAGTCCTCTGCTACATCATGTGTTCTGTACCCTACCTCCTTCCTGTACCTTCCCCTCCACAGTAATGCCAGGCCTCTGCTACATCATGTGTTCTGTACCCTACCTCCTTCCTGTTCCTTCCCCTCCACAGTAATGCCAGGCCACTGGTATTAATTAGGTTAAATGAAGTGTTTTCATTAAAGCTTTATATAGCGATTGGAGAGGACTCCCTCTTAGCTTATTTATTATTTAATCAAATCTCTCCGTGCCCAAAGTGGAGCATGCCTCGCGACCCAGGCAAAGACGCACACGCACACCATTACCACTACCACTCCTGGCTGGGGAAGGAGGAAGTCTCTCGCTCTCAAACTTTTTTAATTAGATGAATAAATCTTCCGCCGGCAGCCGGAGCGCTGACAGGCAGGCCACAGCGCTGCACAGCTGCAGCTACACCACTAACGTGGTGCGCTACTACGGTAACACGGCCGTCACGAGCTGTACCTCTGGGATAGATAGGATGGTTGAGGAGGTAGGGTTGTTGATCTGAGCTGTACCTCTGGGATAGATGGGGGGGTAGGGTTGTTGATCTAAGCTGTACCTCTGGGATAGTTGGGGGGGTAGGGTTGTTGATCTGAGCTGTACCTCTGGGATAGATGGGAGGGTTGGGGGGTTAGGGTTGTTGATCTGAGCTGTACCTCTGGGATAGATGGGAGGCTTGGGGAGGTAGGGTTGTTGATCTGAGCTGTACCTCTGGCATAGACGGGAGGGCTGGAGGGGTAGGATTGTTTATCTGAGCTGTACCTCTGGGAAAGATGGGGGGTAGGGTTGTTGATCTGAGTTGTACCGATGGGAGGGTTGGGGGGGGGTAGGGTTGTTTGTCTGAGCTGTACCTCTGAGATAGATGGGTGTATTGGGGTGGTAGGGTTGTTGATCTGGGCTGTACCTGTGGGATAGATGGGAGGGTTGGGGGGTAGGGTTGTTTATCTGATGTGTTTCCTTAAATCTGCTGCTCCTACAAAACACTGAGGATGCCTCTCTCAAGCGTGTGTTTGTGTGTGTGTGTCTGTGCGCTCCTCGCTCCCCTCAAACAGTAGTCATAAGCCATCAGTGTGCCAGTGGATGGGGCAGTAAGGAGTGTGAACGCCACGTTCCTCTCCCCAAACCCCACAACAAACACACACCTCCTCTCGCACACCACCTCTTCCCCCTCTTACCTTACCTCCCCCCTCTTGCAAGCCTCCTGTTTTCACTCTCCTGTTTAGCGTACATGTCATCATGTTAAGGTAGCTGGCTAAGAGCTAGCTGGCTGCTCACTCTCTTTTGAACTTTTAATATTCCCTCGCTTTTTAAACAAACGCTCTGATGCAGGCCGGAATAACATCACAATAACAGCTCTGATCTGTTGAGGAGGGAGGAAGGGATGTGGCTTGTTCGTTCCTTTAATGTGGCTTTGCCTTTGAGGTGTTTATTTGATCACAACACACATTAAGCTGCCCCCCCCCACACACACACACACACACACACACACACACACACACACACACACACACACACACACTTCTCCCTCCAATACACACACACACTCCTCCCTCCAATACACACACACACCTCCCTCCAATACACACACACACACCTCCCTCCAATACACACACACACACCTCCCTCCAATACACACACACACCTCCCTCCAATACACACACACACCTCCCTCCAATACACACACACGCCTCCCTCCAATACACACACACACACACACGCCTCCCTCCAATACACACACACACACACACGCCTCCCTCCAATACACACACACACACACCTCCCTCCAATACACACACACACACACCTCCCTCCAATACACACACACACACCTCCCTCCAATACACACACACACACCTCCCTCCAATACACACACACACCTCCCTCCAATACACACACACACACACCTCCCTCCAATACACACACACACACACACCTCCCTCCAATACACACACACACACACACCTCCCTCCAATACACACACACACACCTCCCTCCAATACACACACACACCTCCCTCCAATACACACACACACACCTCCCCCGTTCAGTAGTGTTGGTAATGCAGTGGAGGAGCTCCTCCATGTCACATTTCCGTAACGCTTCAAGGTCATGGGCCACAGATTACATTTATTATATACAGATTACACTGATTGCATACAGATTACACTGATTACATACAGATTACACTGATTACATATAGATTACACTGATTACATACAGATTACACTGATTACACTGATTACACCGATTACATGGATTACACCGATTACACGGATTACATACAGATTACACTGATTACATACAGATTACACTGATTACATGCAGATTACACTGATTACATGCAGATTACACTGATTACATACAGATAACACTGATTACATACAGATTACACTGATTATATACAGATTACACTGAATACACTGATTATATACAGATTACACTGAATACACTGATTATACTGATTATATACAGATTACACTGATTACACTGATTGGTGTGTGTTTGCGTGTGTGAACGTCTGCGTGTGTGAACGTCTGCGTGTGTGAACGTCTGCGTGTGTGAACGTCTGCGTGTGTGAACGTCTGCGTGTGTGAACGTCTGCGTGTGTGAACGTCTGCGTGTGTGAACGTCTGCGTGTGTGTGGCGGACACCATCCCCACGGGGCACATGCTGAAACATTTCCATCAACCTGGCTCACATCAAAGGGAAGCGACCACAAGTCCTCTATGTGTTATGGGTGGTGTAGCATGTTCATTACTAGCAATTATAGCATTGTCTGCTTGCTTTTAGTGCTGCTTTTCTCTGCCATCTTCGAAATAATGACTTTTTTTCATCAATCGTTGAGAATGTTTCCATGACCAGCCCCCCCTCCGCACACACACACCTACACACACACACACACACACACACACACACACACACACACACACACACACACACACTTGCTGTGCAGACAAAGGGGCATTCTTTTTTTATTGAGTCAGTGTATAGCCCTGGTTGTTACATTGCCCAAGGCCCAAGGGGAAATCAATGGGAATAGGTTGTCAACAAATCACCATGTAATTTCAACACGGGCACTTTGCTAAACTAGCTGGAGTAAGCGATCTACACTCTCTCTCACACACGCACGCACACACATCCCATACTTCTTCACACACACTCCGAGCCATCAGCCGTGACAGCTAGCCATTTGTTACTGCTGAGCGCACATCACTGTACTAGTGATTGCAGTCTGAATCCACACAGCCTGACGCTCTTATCATCCTCTTCAAAACATGGATATTATCCACCTCCACATTTTCTGGCATCTCCACCTAATAGTTCTCCCATACAGGATAATGGGTTGGTGACTGGTAGACACGTCACAGAGCTCAGTCTTTTTACTCATGCTGTTTTGGTTATGACTGTCTCCACTGATGGGAAGGCTAGTAGAAATAGGATTATTTAGTATTTGTGACATGGTGCTAATGCGGTGATAATTACTACAGGAAACGGAGGTGACCAATTTCCCCATGGTGGTTACTGCGATCGGGCGTCCATTTTGGGGCAGAGCGCTGTATGGCTCAACAGTGATACAAGGGATATGAGCCAAATACTAATGCCGTTGGCATCTAGTCAAAGGGCCTGTTTGTAGACATTGAAAATGTCTCCCTGTCACCTATCGCTTGTCCTTGGACAAATCACTGATTTAATGTGACGTTATTGGTCAAAGCATTGTAGTGGAAACATCACTTTCACCTATCCAATCATGGTAGATCAGAGATTACTGCAAGGAAGAGATGCGTACTTTACATTTACTTACAAAGTAATCCAACCAGGCTCTATGCTAACAGGAATGGACTCAATGTATTCAAACAGAGACCAAAAGTGAAGCAGTCCATGCTCCTCCTCCTCCTCTTCCCTCTCTCTCCCCGCCCCTCAGGCACCCAGCTGGAGAACCTGATGGAGACCATGAGGGCAGAGATCGCCGCCCAGCCCCCAGTGGAAGGCTCGTACGCTGCCCGCCGAGGGGACTACTGCATCGCCAATTTCTCCGCGGACGGAGAGTGGTACGTGTTTTATCTTTCTGTCACATGGTGCTGCAATGTCTCCATTTTAATGTGTAGTACAATACCTAACCCTATGTTGAGGTCATGGAACTGATCTTTCTGTTAGAGAGAGCTATTGGTCCAACAATCAATCCCTTTTCCTTATGACTAGTGCCCAATCCATCCCCTTTCCTTATGACTAGTGCCCAATCAATCCCTTTTCCTTATGACTAGTGCCCAATCCATCCCCTTTCCTTATGACTAGTGCCCAATCCATCCCCTTTCCTTATGACTAGTGCCCAATCCATCCCCTTTCCTTATGACTAGTGCCCAATCCATCCCCTTTCCTTATGACTAGTGCCCAATCAATCCCCTTTCCTTATGACTAGTGCCCAATCAATCCCTTTTCCTTATGACTAGGGCCCAATCAATCCCCTTTCCTTATGACTAGTGCCCAATCAATCCCTTTTCCTTATGACTAGTGCCCAATCCATCCCCTTTCCTTATGACTAGTGCCCAATCAATCCCTTTTCCTTATGACTAGTGCCCAATCCATCCCCTTTCCTTATGACTAGTGCCCAATCCATCCCCTTTCCTTATGACTAGTGCCCAATCCATCCCCTTTCCTTATGACTAGTGCCCAATCCATCCCCTTTCCTTATGACTAGTGCCCAATCAATCCCCTTTCCTTATGACTAGTGCCCAATCAATCCCTTTTCCTTATGACTAGGGCCCAATCAATCCCCTTTCCTTATGACTAGTGCCCAATCAATCCCTTTTCCTTATGACTAGTGCCCAATCCATCCCCTTTCCTTATGACTAGTGCCCAATCCATCCCCTTTCCTTATGACTAGTGCCCAATCCATCCCCTTTCCTTATGACTAGTGCCCAATCCATCCCCTTTCCTTATGACTAGTGCCCAATCCATCCCCTTTCCTTATGACTAGTGCCCAATCCATCCCCTTTCCTTATGACTAGTGCCCAATCAATCCCCTTTCCTTATGACTAGTGCCCAATCAATCCCTTTTCCTTATGACTAGGGCCCAATCAATCCCCTTTCCTTATGACTAGTGCCCAATCAATCCCTTTTCCTTATGACTAGTGCCCAATCCATCCCCTTTCCTTATGACTAGTGCCCAATCAATCCCTTTTCCTTATGACTAGTGCCCAATCCATCCCCTTTCCTTATGACTAGTGCCCAATCCATCCCCTTTCCTTATGACTAGTGCCCAATCCATCCCCTTTCCTTATGACTAGTGCCCAATCCATCCCCTTTCCTTATGACTAGTGCCCAATCCATCCCCTTTCCTTATGACTAGTGCCCAATCAATCCCCTTTCCTTATGACTAGTGCCCAATCAATCCCTTTTCCTTATGACTAGGGCCCAATCAATCCCCTTTCCTTATGACTAGTGCCCAATCAATCCCTTTTCCTTATGACTAGTGCCCAATCCATCCCCTTTCCTTATGACTAGTGCCCAATCAATCCCTTTTCCTTATGACTAGTGCCCAATCCATCCCCTTTCCTTATGACTAGTGCCCAATCCATCCCCTTTCCTTATGACTAGTGCCCAATCCATCCCCTTTCCTTATGACTAGTGCCCAATCCATCCCCTTTCCTTATGACTAGTGCCCAATCAATCCCTTTTCCTTATGACTAGGGCCCAATCAATCCCCTTTCCTTATGACTAGTGCCCAATCAATCCCTTTTCCTTATGACTAGTGCCCAATCCATCCCCTTTCCTTATGACTAGTGCCCAAGTCGGGGCTAATAGTTGGCGTTTGGGTTCAGCCAAAATGTACATTAGAGGATCGTATTAGAGCAACTGATAAACTCCGCCCTTAACCTGGATGTGAGTCACCCTTTCTCATTGGCTTTTTGCCTGGATCTATTCTTATAGTTTGTAAAGGCCAGGTCTCAACTTTCCAAAATACAAAGCGTCCTACCTATTTATCTACCCTTTGTTCATACTGTTTCTGGTTTTAAATCTGCCCTGCCATAAAAGGGACATCACAAAGTCATGGCTCCTGAACGGCCCTGGTTTTTAAGAGGGCCCCTTTTAGAACAGAGCTTTGTAGAGGTGTTGAGCCCTCGTCAACCAAGCCGGTACACCGGATGTTGCCGGTGAAGTTTACAGATGGTGGCGGGGACAGATGGTAGTCGCGGAGGCGAAGTGCGTCGGGTGGGCGCCACCGGGTGTCTGCTATGACTTTGGGCCCCATCAAGGAGGTGACCGAGAGAGAGAGAGAGAGAGACGGTGGGAAGGAGAGGGAGAGAAGGGAAATGCCAAACTGATATTAAAAATAGAGACTCGCCCCTCCCTAGCCAGGTGGACAGCTCATCATCTCCCTCCCCCTCTCCCCTCACTCAACTTCTGGGAACAAAAACTTTTACGTTTTCGCATCCACCAGTCATATAGTTGAGGAGAGCTTTCAAAAGAGCCATCTGTGAGATGGAGTGGCTGGGATTTTTACATTTTTTTCATCTTGTTGTTCACTCGTACTTCCTAATCTCCCTTTGGCTGCACCAGTCTATTGTTACTCCTGTTTTGTGTGGAGAGTACCAGTCTATTGTTACTCCTGTTGTGCATGGAGAGCACCAGTATATTGTTACTCCTGTTTTGTGTGGAGAGCACCAGTCTGTTGTTACTCCTGTTGTGCATGGAGAGCACCAGTCTGTTGTTACTCTTGTTTTGTGTGGAGAGCACCAGTCTGTTGTTACTCCTGTTGTGCATGGAGAGCACCAGTCTGTTGTTACTCTTGTTTTGTGTGGAGAGCACCAGTCTGTTACTCCTGTTGTGCATGGTGAGCTCCAGTCTGTTATTACTCCTGTTGTGCATGGAGAGCACCAGTCTGTTGTTACTCCTGTTGTGCATGGAGAGCACCACTCTGTTGTTACTCTTGTTTTGTGTGGAGAGCACCAGTCTATTGTTACTCCTGTTGTGCATGGAGAGCACCAGTATATTGTTACTCCTGTTTTGTGTGGAGAGCACCAGTCTGTTACTCCTGTTGTGCATGGAGAGCACCAGTCTGTTACTCCTGTTGTGCATGGAGAGCACCAGTCTGTTGTTACTCCTCTCCAGGAAAAGCAGCGGTTCTTCCTTTTCATGCAAAATAATTTTTTGTTTTAGTGTTTCTTCCGGGACCTGTTATTCTGTTGTTCTGTTATTCATTGAGTTAATTTCCAACCATAGTGAGTGTTGTACATCTTTATTCTGAGAGGGAGGGAGGTTTACTGGTTTTATTAAAGACTAATTAGGGTTGGGTTCCTTTCAAGGCCTGTTGAATGCTGCCACTGAGGAGTTCTGAATGAGTCTGTGTGTCTGTCATTCTCTCTCTTTCTCTCTCTCTCTCTCTCTCTCGTTACTTTCTCCCTGACTGTTTCTTTTCCCTCTCTTCTCTCATCATTCTCTCTGTCTTCTCTCTACATGTCTGTCTCTCTCCCCTGTTGTGTCCACTCCACCATTGCCTAATTGTTAGTAGCGTTTGTTTTCTCCTTCTGTCCATCCTGTCTCTCCTTTCCTCCTCGGGTTAATGCAGTGATGTGGGCCACACAGTGATTGACAGGCTCTTTGACTCGCCTCTCCCTCCCACTGAGCTATCCCACAATGCACTTCACCAATTGGCTTCAATACCTTTTATTTTTGATTATCTCTGTGCTTTTCTGGTACTATAGGCTTAGATTGTAGACGTATGATTTCTCACACACCTCTTGAAATGAACAAGTCATACAGGCCAATATAATTTCCCCTGTTTCTATACAGTGGCCTGTCTGAAATGGAACATTTCAAATCCCATAGGGTCTCTCTCCTCAAAGGCCTTATCACTACAGACATATCCACCACCACACCAGCTCTCCTCGGAAATAAGAACGGAATGATGAATACTCATCTCCTTGTACCTCCCTCTCTCCCCTTTCTCTCTCTCTCCTTTCTCTATCTCTCGTCTTCTCTCTCTCTCTCTCATATCTTCTCTCTCATCTCTCTCTCCCCTTTCTTTCTCTCTCTCTCTCATCTTCTCTCTCCCCTTTCTCTCTCTCCTCTCTCTCTCATCTTCTCTTCTTTCTTTCAATTCTCACCTTTCTCTCTCTCATCTTCCCCTCCATCTGTTCCTTCACTTACCTCTGTAAAGGTACAGAGCCCGGGTGGAGAAAGTTCAATCGCCAGCAAAGGTCCATGTGTTCTACATCGACTATGGCAACGTGAGTACCTTTATAGCTCTATCCCTCTCTACGTGAGTACCTTTATAGCTGTATCCCTCTCTACGTGAGTACCTTTATAGCTGTATCCCTCTCTACATGAGAACCTTTATAGCTCTATCCCTCTCTACGTGAGTACCTTTATAGCTCTATCCCTCACAACATGAGTACCTTTATAGCTGTATCCCTCTCTGTGAGTACCTTTATAGCTCTATCCCTCTCTACATGAGTACCTTTATAGGTCTATCCCTCTCTACGTGAGTACCTTTATAGCTGTATCCCTCTCTACGTGAGTACCTTTATAGCTCTATCCCTCTCTATGTGAGTACCTTTATAGCTCTATCCCTCTCTGTGAGTACCTTTATAGCTCTATCCCTCACATGAGTACCTTTATAGCTCTATCCCTCTCTACGTGAGTACCTTTATAGCTGTATCCCTCTCAACATGAGGACCTTTATAGCTATATCCCTCTCTACGTGAGTACCTTTATAGCTATATCCCTCTCAACATGAGGACCTTTATAGCTATATCCCTCTCTACGTGAGTACCTTTATAGCTATATCCCTCTCTACGTGAGTACCTTTATAGCTCTATCCCTCTCTACGTGAGTACCTTTATAGCTCTATCCCTCTCTACGTGAGTACCTTTATAGCTCTATCCCTCTCTACGTGAGTACCTTTATAGCTCTATCCCTCTCTACGTGAGTACCTTTATAGCTATATCCCTCTCTACGTGAGTACCTTTATAGCTCTATCCCTCTCTACGTGAGTACCTTTATAGCTATATCCCTCTCTACGTGAGTACCTTTATAGCTATATCCCTCTCAACATGAGGACCTTTATAGCTCTATCCCTCTCTACGTGAGTACCTTTATAGCTCTATCCCTCTCAACATGAGGACCTTTATAGCTGTATCCCTCTCTACGCGAGTACCTTTATAGCTGTATCCCTCTCAACATGAGGACCTTTATAGCTCTATCCCTCTCTACGTGAGTACCTTTATAGCTCTATCCCTCTCAACATGAGGACCTTCATAGCTCTATCCCTCTCTACGTGAGTACCTTTATAGCTATATCCCTCTCAACATGAGGACCTTTATAGCTCTATCCCTCTCTACGTGAGTACCTTTATAGCTATATCCCTCTCTACGTGAGTACCTTTATAGCTATATCCCTCTCAACATGAGGACCTTTATAGCTCTATCCCTCTCTACGTGAGTACCTTTATAGCTGTATCCCTCTCAACATGAGGACCTTTATAGCTGTATCCCTCTCTACGCGAGTACCTTTATAGCTGTATCCCTCTCAACATGAGGACCTTTATAGCTCTATCCCTCTCTACGTGAGTACCTTTATAGCTGTATCCCTCTCAACATGAGGACCTTTATAGCTCTATCCCTCTCTACGTGAGTACCTTTATAGCTCTATCCCTCTCAACATGAGGACCTTCATAGCTCTATCCCTCTCTACGTGAGTACCTTTATAGCTCTATCCCTCTCTACGTGAGTACCTTTATAGCTCTATCCCTCTCAACATGAGGACCTTTATAGCTATATCCCTCTCTACGTGAGTACCTTTATAGCTCTATCCCTCTCAACATGAGGACCTTTATAGCTCTATCCCTCTCTACGTGAGTACCTTTATAGCTGTATCCCTCTCAACATGAGGACCTTTATAGCTGTATCCCTCTCTACGTGAGTACCTTCATAGCTCTATCCCTCACTACGTGAGTACCTTTATAGCTATATCCCTCTCTACGTGAGTACCTTTATAGCTATATCCCTCTCTACGTGAGTCCCTTTATAGCTCTATCCCTCTCTGTGAGTACCTTTATAGGTCTATCCCTCACTACATGAGTACCTTTATAGCTATATCCCTCTCTATGTGAGTACCTTTATAGCTCTATCCCTCTCTGTGAGTACCTTTATAGCTCTATCCCTCACATGAGTACCTTTATAGCTGTATCCCTCTCTGCGTGAGTACCTTAATAGCTGTATCCCTCTCTGCGTGAGTACCTTTATAGCTGTATCCCTCTCTACGTGAGTACCTTTATAACTGTATCCCTCTCTACGTGAGTACCTTTATAGCTCTATCCCTCTCTACGTGAGTACCTTTTATAGCTCTATCCCTCTCTACTAGAGGTCGACCGATTAATCAGAATGGCCGATTAATTAGGGCCGATTTCAAGTTTTCATAACAATCGGAAATCTGTATTTTTGGCCGCTGATTTGCCGATCGTCGTATTGAGGAGACCAAAGCGCAGCATGATGTGAATACATCCCTTCAATGATAGATGAAAACAAACACAAAGTACACTAAACAAACAAACAAAATATCAAAACGAACGTGACCGCTATAAATACTGAGCGCAAACATGCAACATCACATAGACAATAACCCACAAACTCAAACTGGAAAATGGCAACCTAAATAGGACTGAGAACCATATCAGGTCAAAACACATAGAAATAGTCAAACTAGACATACAACATAGAATGCCCACTCATATCACACCCTGACCAAACAAAACATAGAAACAAACAACGCAAATCATGGTCAGAGTGTGACAGATTTTATTTTATTTTATTATTATTATTATTATTATTATTATTATTATTATATATATATTTTTTACACCTTTATTGAATCTTTATTTAACTTGGCAAGTCAGTTAAGAACACATTCTTATTTTCAATGACGGCCTAGAAACGGTGGGTTAACTGCCTCTTCAGGGGCAGACCGACAGATTTTCACCTTGTCAGCTCGGGGAACCAATCTTGCAACCTTACAGTTAACTAGTCCAACGCAATAACGACCTGCCTCTCTCGTTGTACTCCACAAGGAGACTGCCTGTTACGCAAATGCAGTAAGCCAAGGTAAGTTGCTAGCTAGCATTAAACTTATCTTATTAAAAACAATCAATCATAATCACTAGTTAACTCCACATGGTTGATGATATTACTAGATATTATCTAGCGTGTCCTGCGTTGCATATAATCTGACTGAGCATACAAGCATACAAGTATCTAAGTATCTGACTGAGTGGTGGTAGGCAGAGGCAGGCACGTAAACATTCATTCAAACAGCACTCTCGTGCGTTTTGCCAGCAGCTCTTCGTTGTGCGTCAAGCATTGCGCTGTTTATGACTTCAAACCTATCAACTCCCGAGATGAGGCTGGTGTAACCGAAGTGAAATGGCTGGCTAGTTAGCGCACGCTACTCGCTCTGAGCCTTGGGGTGGTTGTTTCCCTTGCTCTGCATGGGTTAAGCTGCTTCGATGTGGTGGCTGTTGTCGTTGTGTTGCTGTTTCGGACCCAGGGAGGAGCGAGGAGAGGGACGGAAGCTATACTGTTACACTGGCAATACTAAAGAGACTATAAGAACAACCAATAGTCAACGGTTAATGAAATACAAATGGTATAGAGGGATATAGTTCTATAATTCCTATATTAACTACAACCTAAAACTTCTTACCTGGGAATATTGAAGACTCATGTTAAAAGGAACCACCAGCTTTTATATGTTCTCGTGTTCTGAGCAAGGAGCTGAGACGTTAGCTTTCTTACATGGCACATATTGCACTTTTACTTTCTTCTCCAACACTTTGTTTTTGCAATATTTCAACAAAATTGAACATATTTCATTATTTGCTTGAGGCTAAATTGGTTGTATTGATGTATTATATTAAGTTAAAATAAGTGTTCATTCAGTATTGTTGTAATTGTCATTATTACAAATACATAAAAATAAAAAAACGTCTGATTAATCGGCATCGGCTTTTTTGGTCCTCCAATAATCAGTACCGGTATTGGCGTTGAAAAATAATAATCGGTCGACCTCTACTCTCTACGTGTGTGCCTGCCTGTGTGTGTGTCCCTGTTCGTGTGTGTGTGTCCCTGTTCGTGTGTGTGTGTCCCTGTTTGTGTGTGTGTGTCCCTGTTTGTGTGTGTGTGTCCCTGTTTGTGTGTGTGTGTCCCTGTTCGTGTGTGTGTGTCCCTGTTCGTGTGTGTGTGTCCCTGTTTGTGTGTGTGTGTCCCTGTTTGTGTGTGTGTGTCCCTGTTTGTGTGTGTGTGTCCCTGTTTGTGTGTGTGTGTCCCTGTTTGTGTGTGTGTGTCCCTGTTTGTGTGTGTGTGTCCCTGTTTGTGTGTGTGTGTCCCTGTTTGTGTGTGTGTGTCCCTGTTTGTGTGTGTGTGTCCCTGTTTGTGTGTGTGTGTCCCTGTTTGTGTGTGTGTGTCCCTGTTTGTGTGTGTGTGTCCCTGTTTGTGTGTGTGTGTCCCTGTTTGTGTGTGTGTGTCCCTGTTTGTGTGTGTGTGTCCCTGTTTGTGTGTGTGTGTCCCTGTTTGTGTGTGTGTGTCCCTGTTTGTGTGTGTGTGTCCCTGTTCGTGTGTGTGTGTCCCTTTTCGTGTGTGTGTCCCTTTTCGTGTGTGTGTGTCCCTTTTCGTGTGTGTGTGTCCCTTTTCGTGTGTGTGTGTCCCTGTTTGTGTGTGTGTGTCCCTGTGTGTGTGTGTCCCTGTGTGTGTGTGTCCCTGTGTGTGTGTGTCCCTGTTCGTGTGTGTGTCCCTGTTCGTGTGTGTGTCCCTGTGTGTGTGTCCCTGTGTGTGTGTGTCCCTGTTCGTGTGTGTGTCCCTGTTCGTGTGTGTGTCCCTGTTCGTGTGTGTGTCCCTGTTCGTGTGTGTGTGTCCCTGTCCGTGTGTGTGTGTCCCTGTCCGTGTGTGTGTGTCCCTGTTCGTGTGTGTGTGTCCCTGTTCGTGTGTGTGTGTCCCTGTTCGTGTGTGTGTGTGTCCCTGTTCGTGTGTGTGTGTGTCCCTGCTCGTGTGTGTGTGTCCCTGTTCGTGTGTGTGTGTGTGTGTGTCCCTGTTCGTGTGTGTGTGTGTGTGTCCCTGTTCGTGTGTGTGTCCCTGTTCGTGTGTGTGTCCCTGTTCGTGTGTGTGTGTCCCTGTTCGTGTGTGTGTCCCTGTTCGTGTGTGTGTGTGTCCCTGTTCGTGTGTGTGTGTGTCCCTGTTCGTGTGTGTGTGTGTCCCTGTTCGTGTGTGTGTGTCCCTGTTCGTGTGTGTGTGTGTGTCCCTGTTCGTGTGTATGTGTGTGTCCCTGTTCGTGTGTATGTGTGTGTCCCTGTTCGTGTGTGTGTGTGTGTCCCTGTTCGTGTGTGTGTGTGTGTCCCTGTTCGTGTGTGTGTGTCCCTGTTCGTGTGTGTGTGTCCCTGTTCGTGTGTGTGTGTGTGTGTCCCTGTTCGTGTGTGTGTGTGTGTGTCCCTGTTCGTGTGTGTGTGTGTGTGTCCCTGTTCGTGTGTGTGTGTGTGTGTCCCTGTTCGTGTGTGTGTGTGTCCCTGTTCGTGTGTGTGTGTGTGTGTCCCTGTTCGTGTGTGTGTGTCCCTGTTCGTGTGTGTGTGTCCCTGTTCGTGTGTGTGTGTCCCTGTTCGTGTGTGTGTGTCCCTGTTCGTGTGTGTGTGTTCGTGTGTGTGTGTGTGTCCCTGTTTGTGTGTGTGTGTGTCCCTGTTTGTGTGTGTGTGTCCCTGTTTGTGTGTGTGTGTCCCTCTTCGTGTGTGTGTCCCTCTTCGTGTGTGTGTCCCTGTTCGTGTGTGTGTCCCTGTTCGTGTGTGTGTCCCTGTTCGTGTGTGTGTCCCTGTTCGTGTGTGTGTCCCTGTTCGTGTGTGTGTCCCTGTTCGTGTGTGTGTCCCTGTTCGTGTGTGTGTCCCTGTTCGTGTGTGTGTCCCTGTTCGTGTGTGTGTGTCCCTGTTCGTGTGTGTGTGTCCCTGTTCGTGTGTGTCCCTGTTCGTGTGTGTCCCTGTTCGTGTGTGCGTGTGTCCCTGTTTGTGTGTGTGTCCCTGTTCGTGTGTGTGTGTGTCCCTGTTCGTGTGTGTGTGTGTCCCTGTTCGTGTGTGTGTGTGTCCCTGTTCGTGTGTGTGTGTGTCCCTGTTCGTGTGTGTGTGTGTCCCTGTTCGTGTGTGTGTGTGTCCCTGTTCGTGTGTGTGTGTGTCCCTGTTCGTGTGTGTGTGTGTCCCTGTTCGTGTGTGTGTGTGTCCCTGTTCGTGTGTGTGTGTGTCCCTGTTCGTGTGTGTGTGTGTGTGTCCCTGTTCGTGTGTGTGTGTGTGTGTCCCTGTTCGTGTGTGTGTGTGTCCCTGTTCGTGTGTGTGTGTGTGTCCCTGTTCGTGTGTGTGTGTGTGTCCCTGTTCGTGTGTGTGTGTGTGTCCCTGTTCGTGTGTGTGTGTGTGTCCCTGTTCGTGTGTGTCCCTGTTCGTGTGTGTGTGTGTCCCTGTTTGTGTGTGTGTGTCCCTGTTCGTGTGTGTGTCCCTGTTCGTGTGTGTGTCCCTGTTCGTGTGTGTGTCCCTGTTCGTGTGTGTGTCCCTGTTCGTGTGTGTGTCCCTGTTCGTGTGTGTGTCCCTGTTCGTGTGTGTGTCCCTGTTCGTGTGTGTGTCCCTGTTCGTGTGTGTGTCCCTGTTCGTGTGTGTGTCCCTGTTCGTGTGTGTGTTCGTGTGTGTGTGTGTGTGTTCCGTGTGTGTGTGTCCCTGTTCGTGTGTGTGTGTGTGTGTGTGTCCCTGTTTGTGTGTGTGTGTGTGTCCCTGTTTGTGTGTGTGTGTCCCTGTTCGTGTGTGTGTGTGTCCCTGTTCGTGTGTGTGTGTGTCCCTGTTCGTGTGTGTGTGTGTCCCTGTTCGTGTGTGTGTGTGTCCCTGTTCGTGTGTGTGTGTGTCCCTGTTCGTGTGTGTGTGTGTCCCTGTTCGTGTGTGTGTGTGTCCCTGTTCGTGTGTGTGTGTGTCCCTGTTCGTGTGTGTGTGTGTCCCTGTTCGTGTGTGTGTGTCCCTGTTCGTGTGTGTGTGTCCCTGTTCGTGTGTGTGTGTCCCTGTTCGTGTGTGTGTGTGTCCCTGTTCGTGTGTGTGTGTGTGTCCCTGTTCGTGTGTGTGTGTGTGTCCCTGTTCATGTGTGTGTGTGTGTCCCTGTTCGTGTGTGTGTGTGTGTGTCCCTGTTCATGTGTGTGTGTGTGTCCCTGTTCATGTGTGTGTGTCCGTTCGTGTGTGTGTCCATTCCTGTGTGTGTGTGTGTCCGTTCGTGTGTGTTCGTTCGTGTGTGTGTGTGTGTGTGTGTGTGTGGGTCCACATGCATTTGGAGCTGACTTCAGCTCGACAACAACAAGTGTAGTGGTAAGCAGCCATCATTAAAGAACTATCACTTGTCCTTTGAAGGATGGTCTTATGTCTCTCCTCTGGCTCAGATGATGCTCTATCAGGTTAGCATCGAGCATCAGCATCAGCATCGAGCATCAGCCTAGTTAATGGCCAACTGTGGCCAACTCTGTGGCTGAATGCGATTCACAGGAATCACTTTCCCAGAATCAAAATAACTTTAGTTGTACAGCGCCATCAAGCAGGGCATCAATCATGTCCTATGTAGTTGAGGCTTTGTTGTTTCTGTCTTCAGAGCACCATATTCCCAGTAATATAATCCCTATCTGAGCTGTTAGTCTGGGAAATGGCTCTGCAGGCCTTTTCTCTCTTTCTATATTCTCTGGATGACGAAAGCACTGCATATGTGTGTGTGTGTGTGTGTACACATCTCTGCACATCTGTGATGTACCACCGCCACAAAGTGGCCCATCCAGCCGACCCTCCCCCCATGGGAGATTACCCATGGTGCAGTGCGGTGCTTTTGTGTGCGTCGGGCCGATGACCTCATAGCGGGCGCCCAGGGCTGAGTATGGCAGACGCGATGTGTCCTGTCATGTTGCTGAAAGTGTGATTCTCTCTGAGCTGGCTGGGAGCCCCCACAACAATTGGGAAGCTTCTGCTATGGAGGGCTCTCTACCTCTCTTTCTTTCTATATCTCTCTTCATCTATGTTTTTAATCTGGCTCTCCTCTCTCTTGTCTGTCCCTTTAGCCTCTATCGCTTTCTCTTCCTCTCTCCCCATCACTTTCTCTACCTCTCTATCGCTTTCTCTACCTCTCTATCGCTTTCTCTTCCTCTCTATCGCTTTCTCTACCTCTCTATCGCTTTCTCTACCTCTCTATCGCTTTCTCTACCTCTCTATCGCTTTCTCTACACCTCTATCGCTTTCTCTACCTCTCTATCGCTTTCTCTACCTCTCTATCGCTTTCTCTACCTCTCTATCGCTTTCTCTTCCTCTCTATCGCTTTCTCTACCTCTCTATTGCTTTCTCTACCTCTCTATCGCTTTCTCTACCTCTATCGCTTTCTCTACACCTCTATCGCTTTCTCTACACCTCTATCGCTTTCTCTACCTCTATCGCTTTCTCTTCCTCTCTGTCGCTTTCTCTTCCTCTCTGTCGCTTTCTCCTCCTCTCTATCGCTTTCTCTACCTCTATCGCATTCTCTTCCTCCATTTCTTTCCTCTCTCTTGTCTGTCTCATTTTGCTCAATCTCCTTTTATATAATTCCCTATTTCTCGTTCTCACATTTTCATGTTTTCTCCATCTTTCTCACTCAGTTATTATTCTCGTCTAGCTTTTTACATCAATATTCTATTTTAATATCAAACTTCAGATCTTCAACATGTCTTTCCATCCTAATCAAATCGTCCGGCCTAAATTACTGCCCAGTCATTTGCATATAACCATAGAACACATCGTATTTGGTCATAATTTCCACATTTACTGTGCTATCAAACTATATGACTTAAATAAATCTCCCATTTTTCCTGTCATTAATATTATGTCTTCTTTCCTCTGTGTGGGCAGTCCAAACATTCACCTATTAAACCATGGGTCATTAAGGCTTAAACATGTCCTCTACTCTCCAAAGGTGTCCCATATTAATTCCACAGGCCCACACTGTTTGTGTGTGTGTCTGCCTCAAGGGGCATCACGTCCACCTGCCTCACTCCAAACTAACGTTTCTACTACCCACTCATTCTGTGACCTAAATCCTGTGTGTGTGTGTGTGTGTGTGTGTGTGTGTGTGTGTGTGTGTGTGTGTGTGTGTGATGAGAAAGAGAAACATAGAGAGGTCATTCCCTCAAGGTCTTCCCTCTCCTCTCTTACTATACTCTCCCCTCTCTTACTGTACTCTCCCCTCTCTCTCTGTACTCTCCCCTCTCTCTCTCTCCCTCTGTCCCAGCCTTCCTCTGAGTTTTCCATGGTACTCTGTGTCCCAGCCTTCCTCTGTCCCAGCCTTCCTCTGTCCCAGCCTTCCTCTGAGTTTTCCATGGGACTCTGTGTCCCTCTGTGCCTGGAACATGCACCTTTTAACCAACATTCCAATTCGAGGTGGGGTTCTACAATCTTTTGGTCTACAGTTGTTTTGTGGCTGCGTCATCTTGGTTTTTGGAGCAAAATGACAAAAGTAGACTGACTGCCTGAGTGTCTTGACACTTCTGTTATCAGATAGGAGGTTTGTGGAAGTTTGTGTTGACACTGCTGTTGTCGTCAGATAGGAAGTTTGTGGTTATCTCTAGCTATTATATCAGGGCTCTGCTGAGCAGAGAGAGGATCGTGAGTTAGCCCTCTAAGTCGGGGCGGGGCACATTTAGTTTTTTGCCCAAGCACTACACAGCTGATTCAGATAACCTTCTTATCATCATGTTGGGATCATTTGAAACAGCTGTGTAGTGCTAGGGCAAAAACCACAACGTGTTCCCAGGGGGGCCCCAGGACCCAGTTTGAGAACCCCTGGTCTAAGAGACTTCAGTTAAATTGGCTCTCCCTTTCTCTCGCTCTCGCTCTCGCTCTCGCTCTCGCTCTCGCGCTCGCTCTCGCGCTCGCGCTCTCGCTCTCTCCTCTTTCAGACCCAGTCTTTGAATATTTGGGCTTACAGCAATGGTCTATGTAGTAGTTAAGTGAGGTATTTGTTTTGTGGATGAAAGAAGCTCTAATTGAGCTCTCTCTCTCTGTTTCTCTCTCTGCTTCTCTCTCTGCCTCTCTCTCTGCCTCTCTCTCTCTCTCTGCCTCTCTCTCTCTCTCTCTCTCTCTCTGCCTCTCTCTCTCTCTCTCTGCCTCTCTCTCTCTCTCTCTCTCTGCCTCTCTCTCTCTCTCTCTGCCTCTCTCTCTCTCTCTCTCTGCCTCTCTCTCTGCCCCTCTGCCTCTCTCTGCCTCTCTCTCTCTGCCTCTCTCTCTCTGCCTCTCTCTCTCTGCCTCTCTCTCTGCCTCTCTCTCTCTCTCTCTGCCTCTCTCTCTCTCTCTCTGCCTCTCTCTCTCTCTGCCTCTCTCCCTCTACCTCTGCCTCTCTCTCTACCTCTGCCTCTCTCTCTCTGCCTCTCTCTCTCTGCCTCTCTCTCTCTCTCTCTCTGCCTCTCTCTCTCTCTCTGCCTCTCTCTCTCTGTCTCTCTCTCTCTCTATGCCTCTCTCTCTCTCTCTCTATGCCTCTCTCTCTCTCTATGCCTCTCTCTATGCCTCTCTCTCTCTCTCTCTGCCTCTCTCTCTCTCTCTGCCTCTCTCTCTCTCTCTCTGCCTCTCTCTCTCTCTCTCTCTGCCTCTCTATCTCTCTCTCTCTGCCTCTCTCTCTACTTCTCTACCTCCACAGAGGGAGATAGTGCCGTCCACACGCCTGGCTGTCATTCCCCCAGCCTTCAGCACTCGGACCCTGGCTGCACAAGCCACTGAGTACACCTTCGCCTACATCCAGGTCCCACAAGACGTAAGTTTTGTACACACAGACACATACATACAGTGGCTTGCGAAAGTATTCACCCCCATCGGCATTTTTCCTATAATCTCCAACCGGCACAGCCAGAAGAGGACTGGCCACCCCACATAGCCTGGTTCCTCTCTAGGTTTCTTCCTAGGTTTTGGCCTTTCAAGGGAGTTTTTCCTAGCCACCGTGCTTCTACACTTGCATTGCTTGCTGTTTGAGGTTTTAGGCTGGGTATCTGTACAGCACTTTGAGATATCAGCTGATGTACGAAGGGCTATATAAATAAATTTGATTTGATTTGAAAAAATTAATTTGATTTGATTTTTTGGGAGGTTTGTATCATTTGATTTACACAGCATGCCTACCACTTGAAGATGCAAAATATTTTGTATTATGAAACAAACAAGAAATATGACCAAAAAAAAAGAATGTGCATAACTACCCCCCCCCCTCCAAAGGCAATACTTTGTAGAGCCACCTTTTGCAGAAATTACAGCTGCAAGTCTCTTATATGTCTATAAGCTTGGCACATCTAGCCACTGGGATTTTTGCCCATTCTTCAAGGCAAAACTGCCCCAGCTCCTTCAAGCTGAATGGGTTCTGCTGGTGTACAGCAATCTTTAAGTCATACCACAGACTCTCAATTGGATTGAGGTCTGGGCTTTGACTAGGCCATTCCAAGACATTTAAATGTTTCCCCTTAAACCACTCGAGTGTTGCTTTAGCACTATGCTTAGGGTCATTGTCCTGCTAGAAGGTGAACCTCCGTCCCAGTCTCAAATCTCTGGAAGACTGAAACAGGTTTCCTTAAATAATTTCCCTGTATTTAGTGCCATCCAGCATTCCTTCAGTTCTGACCAGTTTCCCAGTCCCTGCCGATGAAAAACATCCCCACAGCATGATGCTGCCACCACCACTGTGGGGATGGTGTTCTTGGGGTGATGAGGTGTTGGGTTTGCGCCAGAAATTGCGTTTTCCTTGATGGTCAAAAAGCTACATTTTAGTCTCATCTGACCAGAATACCTTCTTCCATATGTTTAGGGAGTCTCCCACATGCCTTTTGGTGAACACCAAGCGTGTTTGCATATTTTCTTCTTTAAGCAATGACCTTTTTCTGGCCACTCTTCCGTAAAGCCCAGCTCTGTGGAGTGTACGGCTTAAAGTGGTCCTATGGAGAGATACTCCGCTGTAGAGATGGCAGCTCCTTCAGGGTTATCTTTGGTCTCTTTGTTGCCTCTCTGATTAATGCCCTCCTTGCTTGGTCCATGAGTTTTGGTGGGCGGCCCTCTCTTGGCAGGTTTGTTGTGGTCCCATATTCTTAATAATGGATTTAATGGTGCTCTGTGGGATGTTCAAAGTTTCAGATATTTTTTTATAACCCAACCCTGATCTGTACTTCTCCACAACTTTGTCCCTGACCTGTTTGGAGAGCTTCTTGGTCTTCATGGTGCCGCTTGCTTGGTGGTGCCCCTTGCTTAGTGGTGTTGCAGACTCTGGGGCCTTTCAGAACTAATCAATTTTGCAAGGCACTGTACATACACATATACATACACACATACATACATATATTAATTGTGTGTGTGTGTGTGTGTGTGTGTGTGTGTGTGTGTGTGTATACACAACGTTAGGAACACCTTCCTAATATTGAGTTGCACCACCTTTTGCCCTCAGAAAAGACTCAATTCATGGGGGCATGGACTCTACAGGGTGTCGAAAGCATTCCACAGGGATGCTGGCCCATGTTGACTCCAATGCTTCCCAAAGTTGTGTCAAGTTGGCTTGATGTCCTTTGGGTGGTAAAACATAATTTTTACACACGGGAAACTGTTGAGCGTGGAAAAAAACAGCAGAGTTGCAGTTCTTGACACAAACATAGGTGCGCGCCTGGCACCAACCATACCGTATTCGAAGGCACTTAAATCTTTTGTCTTGCCCATTCACCCTCTGAATGGCACACATACACAATTCATGTCTCAAGGCCTAAAATCCATCTTTAACCTGTCTCCTCCCCGTCATCTACATTGATTGAAGTGGATTTAACAGGTGACATCAATAAGGGATCGTAGCTTTCAGCTGGATTCACCTGGTCAGTCTGTGTCATGGAAAGAGCAGGTGTTCTTAATGTTTTTTATACACTGGGTGGTTCGAGCCCTGAATGCTGATTTGGCTGACAACCGTAGTATGTCAGACCGTATACCACGATATGACAAAACATTTATTTTTGCAGCTCTAATTATGCTGGTAACCAGTTTATAATAGCAATAAGGCACCTTAGAGTCTGTAATATATGGCGAATATACAACGGCTAAGTTCTGTATCCAGGCGTTGCGTCGTGCCTAAGAACAGCCCTTAGCCGTGCTTTATTAGCCATACAGTGGGGCAAAAAAGTATTTAGTCAGCCACCAATTGTGCAAGTTCTCCCACTTAAAAAGATGAGAGAGGCCTGTAATTTTCATCATATTTTCATCAATTTTCATTCAACTATGACAGACAAAATGAGAAAAAAATATCCAGAAAATCACTTTGTAGAATTTTTTATGAATTTATTTGCAAATTATGGTGGAAAATAAGTATTTGGTCACCTACAAACAAGCAATATTTCTGGCTCTCACAGACCTGTAACTTCTTCTTTAAGAGGCTCCTCTGTCCTCCACTCGTTACCTGTATTAATGGCACCTGTTTGAACTTGTTATCAGTATAAAAGACACCTGTCCACAACCTCAAACAGTCACACTCCAAACTCCACTATGGCCAAGACCAAAGAGCTGTCATAGGACACCAGAAAAAAAATTGTAGACCTGCACCAGGCTGGGAAGACTGAATCTGATATAGGTAAGCAGCTTGGTTTGAAGAAATCAACTGTGGGAGCAATTATTAGGAAATGGAAGACATACAATACCACTGATAATCTCCCTCGATCTGGGGCTCCACGCAAGATCTCAAAATTATCACAAGAACGGTGAGCAAATATCCCAGAACCACACGGGGGGACCTAGTGAATGACCTGCAGAGAACTGGGACCAAAGTAACAAAGCCTACCATCAGTAACACACTACGCCGCCAGGGACTCAAATCCTGCAGTGCCAGACGTGTCCCCCTGCTTAAGCCAGTACATGTCCAGGCCCATCTGAAGTTTGCTAGAGAGCATTTGGATGATCCAGAAGAAGATTGGGAGAATGTCATATGGAAGATGTCATATGGTCAGATAACTTTTTGGTAAAAACAAAGAATGCTGAGTTGCATCCAAAGAACACCATACCTACTGTGAAGCATGGGGGTGGAAACATCATGCTTTGGGGCTGTTTATCTGCAAAGGGACCAGGACAACTGATCTGTGTAAAGGAAAGAATGAATGGGGAGATTTTTGTGAGATTTTGAGTGAAAACCTCCTTCCATCAGCAAGGGCATTGAAGATGAAACGTGGCTGGGTCTTTCAGCATGACAATGATCCCAAACACACCGCCCGGGCAACGAAGGAGTTGCTTCGTAAGAAGCATTTCAAGGTCCTGGAGTGGCCTAGCCAGTCTCCAGATCTCAACCCCATAGAAAATCTTTGGAGGGAGTTGAAAGTCCGTGTTGCCCAGCAACAGCCCCAAAACATCACTGCTCTAGAGGAGATCTGCATGGAGGAATGGGCCAAAATACCAGCAACAGTGTGTGAAAACCTTGTGAAGACTTACAGAAAACGTTTGACCTCTGTCATTGGCAACAAAGGGTATATAACAAAGTATTGAGGTAAACTTTTGTTATTGACCAAATACTTATTGTCCACCATAATTTGCTAATAAATTCATTAAAAATCCTACAATGTGATTTTCTTTTCTCATTTTGTCTGTCATAGTTGAAGTGTACATATGATGAAAATGACAGGCCTCTCTCATCTTTTTAAATGGGAGAACTTGCACAATTGGAGGTTGACTAAATACTTTTTTGCCCCACTGTATACCACACCCCCTCAGGCCTTATGGCTTAAGTATGAGCAGTGTATATACAGTGTATGTACATACTGCACAGTGTATATATATATATATATATATATATATATATATATATATATATATATATATATATATATATATATATATATATATATATATATATATATATATATATATATATATACACACACGCACACACTAATAACCGGGCAGAGTGTGTTTGAGAGCCCTAGTCTTTAATCACTCTATGTCTGTACTTGTGTATCTGGGTGTGTCTGACTCAACACTCTGTGTTTTTACTATGTCAAGCACTCTGAAGTGCTTTAGTGTTATAGCAGTGTTGTAACTCTGTTAAAACCCTGGATTTCTCAGAAGCCCGTAATGATCTGAGTGGGGATCACATAGCTAAGATCAAAACACATGGTTTGTCTGAGTGGGGATCACATAGCTAAGATCAAAACACATGGTTTGTCTGAGTGGAGATCACATAGCTAAGATCAAAACACATGGTTTGTCTGAGTGGGGACCACATAGCTAAAATCAAAACACATGGTTTGTCTGAGTGGGATCACATAGCTAAGATCAAAACACACGGTTTGTCTGAGTGGGGATCACATAGCTAAGATCAAAACACATGGTTTGTCTGAGTGGGGACCACATAGCTAAGATCAAAACACATGGTTTGTCTGAGTGGGGATCACATAGCTAAGATCAAAACACATGGTTTGTCTGAGTGGGATCACATAGCTAAGATCAAAACACATGGTTTGTCTGAGTGGGGATCACATAGCTAAGATCAAAACACATGGTTTGTCTGAGTGGGGACCACATAGCTAAGATCAAAACACATGGTTTGTCTGAGTGGGGAAGATCAAAACACATGGTTTGTCTGAGTGGGATCACATAGCTAAGATCAAAACACATGGTTTGTCTGAGTGGGATCACATAGCTAAGATCAAAACACATGGTTTGTCTGACTGGATTTCACATAGCTAAGATCAAAACACACGGTTTGTCTGAGTGGGGACCACATAGCTAAGATCAAAACACATGGTTTGTCTGAGTGGGGAAGATCAAAACACATGGTTTGTCTGAGTGGGATCACATAGCTAAGATCAAAACACATGGTTTGTCTGAGTGGGGAAGATCAAAACACATGGTTTGTCTGAGTGGGATCACATAGCTAAGATCAAAACACATGGTTTGTCTGAGTGGGGAAGATCAAAACACATGGTTTGTCTGAGTGGGATCACATAGCTGAGATCAAAACACATGGTTTGTCTGAGTGGGATCACATAGCTAAGATCAAAACACATGGTTTGTCTGAGTGGAGATCACATAGCTAAGATCAAAACACATGGTTTGTCTGAGTGGGATCACATAGCTAAGATCAAAACACATGGTTTGTCTGAGTGGGATCACATAGCTAAGATCAAAACACATGGTTTGTCTGAGTGGAGATCACATAGCTAAGATCAAAACACATGGTTTGTTCTGAACTGAAACGGTGTGTTTTTACATCTGTCTAAGCTTAGTGTGTGTCCTAGCCTAGGATGTCTATTTTTGTGATTCTGTTCGTGCCTGCGTGTGTGTGCATGCGTGCGTGCACGTCCTTTTGTGTGTGTGTCTGTCCATGCGTGTGTTTGTAATGTGTGTGTCCTTACCCAATATGTATATTTGTTTATTTTCGAGTGTGTGTCTGGGTTCAAGGTGTGTGTGCTGTCCCCTCTCCACTGAGTCAGTGTGAAGCTGCAGCAGGGTGATGTGGGCCATCTGTCCACCCAGGCCTCAGCCTCACCTCCACTCTCTACAGCTGACACAGCTCTCTACCTCTCTCTACCTCGCTCTCCCCCTTTTTCTCTCTCCACCTTTGTCTTTCTACCGCTCTTTAATTTGATCTGTCTCTTTCACCATTTCCCTTTATCTACCTCCCTCTTTCTGGCTCTTTTATTTCTCTCTCTCTGTCTCTCTCTGCCTCTGTTGGCTCTTGTTTGGTTCCTGTTTTCTTTATTCAATTCAAGGGGCTTTATTGGAATGGGAAAATATGTTTACATTGCCAAAGCAAATGTTTTCTTTATCTCAGGGGTTCTTACCCATCTTCTTTATATCCTCTCTCTCTCAGCTAATATTTCTCTCCTCTCTTCTGTTCCTAAATCTCTGGTCAGATCTCTCTCTCTCAATCTCTTGCGCTCTCTCTCTCTCTCTCTCTCTCATTCTCTTGCGCTCTCTCCCTCTCAATCTCTTGCATTTCTCTCCCTCTCAATCTCTTGATCTCTCTCTCCCCCTCAATCTCTCTTAATCTCCCTCTCAATCTCTCCTGCTCTCTCTCTTGCTCTCTCAATCTCTCCTTCTCAATCTATCTTGCTCTCCCTCTCTCTCGCTTTCTCTCTCCCTCTCAATCTCTCTTGCTCTCTCCCTCTCAATCTCTCTTGCTCTGTTTTTTTCCTCTACCCTCTCTCCCTCTCTCTCTGGGCCTGTTACTAGTGGTGACAGCGTTTCTCCCCAGATGTCCTCTCTGCCCTGCCACCTGGAGTAGAGAGGGTGCTGCCTGGTATCTCACTCACCTGCTGTGACTCAAACTGGCCAGTGGCCACACAGACAGAAACACACACACACTGTCAGTCAGTCATTCACTTAGACACATATTCTTATTAATACATGCATATACGTTAACATATATAATACATTCTCCTCTGTTAGCATATATAGTTGAATGCATAGTTATGACCATCCACACACTGGTCCATTTCAGGCGCATGCTAGTACTAACCTTGTTACAGTGTCCTGTTCCACTCAGCAGAAGGCCCTGTTAGTGTCCTGTCCCACTCAGCAGAAGGCCCTGTTAGTGTCCTGTCCCACTCAGCAGAAGGCCCCGTTAGTGTCCTGTCCCACTCAGCAGAAGGCCCTCATTCATATTGCATATCCCCACCCTGTCCCCTTGGCTCTCTCTCCTCCTCTCTCTTTCTCGCCCAGTCCACTTGGCTCTCTTTCTCCCTCCATCCGTCTCTCTCACCACCTCTCCCTCCCTCTCTCGCCCTGAGCTCCCCCGCGGAGTGTGAGACAAGCTGACCACAGGAAGAAGAAGAAACAAAAAGCCCCTCAGTTTTCCCCCTTGAACACTCAGCATCCCTCTCCACACATACACACACAGAGACACACACCACATTCACACCCCAAGGGCAGCTTGCTCGGGGGTTGCCATGGAGACAGGACCAGGGCAAGGAGGAAGGAGAGCAAGCGAGAGGGACAGAGCAATGATGAATGGGGGATGTTGGGGTGTACTCAATTGATCCCTGTTTTTTAAAGCCATGGCTGGGCGTGTCTTATTGCTCCTCAATACTCCTAATTGGCTTCCTTGTCTCGCTCTCTGAGCACAATATGAGTCCCTTTTAGTAGAGGACTAAAGATTTCAGGATAAACTGTTCCGGTTCAACAGCCTCCAGCAGGGTGACCTAACCCCTTGACCTCCCCTCTCCTCCTCTTCCACCCCCGTTAGGAGGATGCGCGTGCTGACGTGGTGGACAGCCTGGTGCGGGACATCCAGAACACCCAGTGTCTCCTCAACGTGGAGCACAGCGGCGTCACCTGCCCCCATGTCACACTGCAGTTTGCCGACTCCAAGGACGACGTGGGCCTCAGCCTGGTCAAGGAGGGCATGGTCATGGTGGACGTGCGGAAAGAGAAGCACCTGCAGAAAATGGTAGGAAAATGGCCGCCTCGGCGGAATTCGAAGAGTGAAATGAAAGTTATGTTTACCTTCAGTTTTTTAATGACTTTGTCAGGGCACTATGGCCAAAACAGATGTGTTTTATGTACCAGTGCTAGCATTGGGCCAAATGAATTGGCGTTAGAGTTGAGAAAAGGTTACGCTGACATGTGCCAGACGTTTTCAGGTCATAGTGACTTTGTCAGGGCCAAAACATGATACTGGGTGACAGTGTATGTGACTGGCTGGCTATGACGGGTCTAGTCTATTTCAACAAGGCTGTTAGCCTCACGCTACCATGCTAACAGGTCAATGTTTTTGTTATGAATAAGTGCTAGCATGTGGCTAAATGCTGACGTGTTTAGTAATCCAAAATGAAGACCGATCTGAAGCGATGCATCTCTCCGCTCCTCTCGGTACGTCTAGCGCTCAGCAGGACAGGCCCCTCTGACGACGGCCATTTTGTAATGTCATGAAGTGCAGCTCGTTTGCCTTCCCTCATTATGCTAATTCAGCTGGCAGACTCAAAGCCTCTCTGTAAATGAAAGATAAAGGCACAAAACTGAAATATTTATTCCTGGCGCAATTACCGCTCCTACACGCCCCGACATTACTCCACTCTGTCATTTAGGTACAAATTGGCACACACAAAGACACAGAAATGGGCTCACCGGTCAGAACACAAACACTCATAAACATATGAATGCACACCCACACAGAATGTTAGACGTAATCACCCTCGTTTCCCTAAACCACCACTAAAGTTTTACAGCCCATTGAAAGACACTTAGTCAGCCCACGTCAGTCAATAAGTAACTGTATAGTGTGTATTTGTCGCCAGGGAGCTCACCTCTTTGGGCCACTGAGACTGTAAACAGTATTGTGTTGAAACGACCCACTGGAACAGAGTCAGTGATTAAATCCAGCTGTCCACTGAAACAGGCTGATAGAGCCATGCAGTCTGAACCCTGCTGTCCACTGAAACAGGCTGATAGAGCCATGCAGTCTGAACCCTGCTGTCCACTGAAACAGGCTAATAGAGCCATGCAGTCTGAACCCTGCTGTCCACTGAAACAGGCTGATAGAGCCATGCAGTCTGAACCCTGCTGTCTACTGAAACAGGCTAATAGAGCCATGCAGTCTGAACCCTGCTGTCCACTGAAACAGGCTGATAGAGCCATGCAGTCTGAACCCTGCTGTTCACTGAAACAGGCTGATAGAGCCATGCAGTCTGAACCCTGCTGTCCACTGAAACAGGCTGATAGAGCCATGCAGTCTGAACCCTGCTGTCCACTGAAACAGGCTGATAGATCCATGCAGTCTGAACCCTGCTGTCCACTGAAACAGGCTGATAGAGCCATGCAGTCTGAACCCTGCTGTCTACTGAAACAGGCTGATAGAGCCATGCAGTCTGAACCCTGCTGTCCACTGAAACAGGCTAATAGATCCATGCAGTCTGAACCCTGCTGTCCACTGAAACAGGCTGATAGAGCCATGCAGTCTGAACCCTGCTGTCTACTGAAACAGGCTAATAGATCCATGCAGTCTGAACCCTGCTGTCCACTGAAACAGGCTGATAGAGCCATGCAGTCTGAACCCTGCTGTCCACTGAAACAGGCTGATAGAGCCATGCAGTCTGAACCCTGCTGTCTACTGAAACAGGCTGATAGAGCCATGCAGTCTGAACCCTGCTGTCTACTGAAACAGGCTGATAGAGCCATGCAGTCTGAACCCTGCTGTCCACTGAAACAGGCTAATAGATCCATGCAGTCTGAACCCTGCTGTCCACTGAAACAGGCTGATAGAGCCATGCAGTCTGAACCCTGCTGTCCACTGAAACAGGCTAATAGAGCCATGCAGTCTGAACCCTGCTGTCTACTGAAACAGGCTGATAGAGCCATGCAGTCTGAACCCTGCTGTCCACTGAAACAGGCTAATAGAGCCATGCAGTCTGAACCCTGCTGTCTACTGAAACAGGCTGATAGAGCCATGCAGTCTGAACCCTGCTGTCCACTGAAACAGGCTGATAGAGCCATGCAGTCTGAACCCTGCTGTCTACTGAAACAGGCTAATAGAGCCATGCAGTCTGAACCCTGCTGTCTACTGAAACAGGCTGATAGAGCCATGCAGTCTGAACCCTGCTGTCCACTGAGACAGGCTAATAGAGCCATGCAGTCTGAACCCTGCTGTCCACTGAAACAGGCTAATAGAGCCATGCAGTCTGAACCCTGCTGTCCACTGAAACAGGCTAATAGAGCCATGCAGTCTGAACCCTGCTGTCCACTGAAACAGGCTGATAGAGCCATGCAGTCTGAACCCAGCTGTCCACTGAAACAGGCTAATAGAGCCATGCAGTCTGAACCCTGCTGTCTACTGAAACAGGCTAATAGAGCCATGCAGTCTGAACCCTGCTGTCCACTGAAACAGGCTGATAGAGCCATGCCGTCTGAACCCTGCTGTCCGCTGATAGAGCCATGCAGTCTGTCAGGCCTGTTTGTCTTATGCTGGTCATGTCCCCTGTGCTGCTCCCTCTGAAACGATGCAGCCTGTTCAGACTGGGATGTGAAGGCTCTGGGCGCATCTCTTTCATTGATATAGTCTAAAGTGGTATAGTTTTAATAGTCTAAAAGAAGGGAGGGGGGCTAGACAGGTGAAAGCACCCTGAAGGCCTTCTACCTTATCACTTTAAAGTCCCCCTGGCAAACAAAGCTCCTCTGTCAGCTAAAGACTGACCACTAACTGAGCTCAGCTTCCATTTCCTCAAATGGCCTTTATTTTGAAATGTTTAAAGCTGGAATGCTTAGTGGGGAAACTCCCACGTCCGTTTGTGATATTACAACAACAAACACAGTTTTTTCCCACCTGACATTATTGTATTCCAGATGACAAATTGATGTTCTCAGGCGCTGGTCTTTCATAGAGGAGAGCGGGATTTGTTAGATTTATTTGAAGGGAAACTCTGTTTGTTTTGTGGATATGCCCTGTAGCAAATGGACAACACACTTAAGCATTGTCCTTGCAATAAAGATAGACAATATAAGTATAATGATAAATGTATTTCTCTGCTGCTATTATTGTTGGAGAGAAAAAGAGGGAGGTCGGTAGAGAGAGGAGAGAACGACAGAGAATAGGGGATGGATAAATAGAGAGGGATAGATAGAGAGAGAGGGGAAATAATGGAGAGAGTGAGGGGGATAGAGAGAGGAGAGAACGACAGAGAATGTGGGATGGATAAATAGAGAGAGAGGAGAAAATTGAGAGGGTGAGGGGGATAGATACAGAGAGAGAAGAGAAAATGGGGAGAGTGAGGGGGATAGAGAGAGGAGAGAACAACAGAGAATGGGGGATGGACAAATAGAGAGAGGGATAGAGAGAGAGAGGGGAAAATAATGGAGAGAGTATGGGATAGAGAGAGGAGAGAATGACAGAGAATGGGGGATGGATAAATAGAGAGGAGAAAATGGAGAGTGAGGGGGATAGATATAGAGAGAGGAGAAAATGGAGATAGTGAGGGGGATAGATAGAGAGAGGAGAAAATGGAGAGAGTGGGTGGATAGATATAGAGAGAGAGGAGAAAATGGAGAGTGAGGGGGATTGATATAGAGAGAGGAGAAAATGGAGAGTGAGGGGGATAGATATAGAGAGAGAGGAGAAAATGGAGAGAGTGAGGGGGATAGAGAGAGGAGAGAACGACAGAATTTGGGATGGATAAATAGAGAGAGAGGAGAAAATTGAGATAGTGAGGGGGAAAGATACAGAGAGAGAAGAGAAAATGGAGAGAGTGAGGGGGATAGAGAGAGGAGAGAACGACAGAGAATGTGGGATGGATAAATAGAGAGAGGAGAAAATGGAGAGAGTGAGGGGGATAGATATAGAGAGAGAGGAGAAAATGGAGAGAGTGGGGGGATAGATAAAGAGAGGAGAAAATGGAGAGAGCGGGGGTGATAGAGAGAGAGAGAGAGAAGGCGGTAGCCAGCCAGAGGAGGTGTGGAGGGGAAGATAAAGAGCTGAGATGGGGAGAGTGTGGTCTGAGTCAGGCGCAGTAAAACCAGGCATGCATCACTGCAGGGCCAGAGTGGCTAACTTTAAGAGCGCAGAGCCGTAACGGGCAGTTAGCTAGAGGCCCCCCAACACAGAGGACTAACCTAGCTGAAGAGCCCACACACGTTATTGCATAGGCTAGTTGTTGCTTAGTATTCGGCCTACACAGTAATACATAGAAATGATGTTTGATATTACTATAGCAATAGGATTACCATTTTATGGATATTACGTCAATACATAGTGATGACATGACATATATGTATATTCACAGGTATTACATTTCAAATCAGAGGTTAGTATGTTATTGCATATCAGGTTACTATAGCATCAAAACAGCCGTCTGTTTGCTTTAGTGCAGTCAGGGATCTGGAATACATCTCAGGTGTATTGCATTGGCTAATGTGTGATCAAATGAAAGCTACTGGCCTGCATATTGTCAATGATTAATGACACAGCATCGGCTTATGGCGTATTACATACAAACACATATTGCTGGGCATTGATATTCCACGAGGACATAGCTGGTATTCATCCAGACTGGATCACACACTCCTGTCACACACAAACACACACACACACACACACACACACACACACACACACACACACACACACACACACACACACACACACACACACACACACACAGTATCTAACTGAGATAATATTCATTCAGACTGGATCAAACACTCCTGTCACACATCATGTGTACACACACACACAGTATCTTACTGAGATAATATTCATTCAGACTGGATCACACACTCTCCTGTCAAACATCATGTGTACACACACACACAGTATCTTACTGAGATAATATTCATTCAGACTGGATCACACACACTCCTGTCACACATCATGTGTACACACACACACAGTATCTTACTGAGATAATATTCATTGACTGGATCACACACTCCTGTACCTCTCACTGGTGGTACTGTAGTAGAGCTCAACAGTGTATCCAGATAGTACATCACCCTCCCAAGCTACTCTACTGTCGGGTGGAGATAGTGCATCACCCTCCCAAGCTACTCTACTGTCGGGTGGAGATAGTGCATCACCCTCCCAAGCTACTCTACTGTCTTGAGTTTGAGTTTATTTTATTTTTACAGGGACAGTGCACATTAATCAACGTTTCAGTAAAAGTGCTGGTTTTAGCCAACCGGCTCATTTTCAACCGCAAGACGCAGCACGCAGACAGAGCAACATAGGACAAGCAAGACACAGCACGCAGACAGAGAAACATAGGACAAGCAAGACACAGCATGCAGACAGAACAACATAGGACAAGCAAGACGCAGCACACAGAGAGAGCAACATAGGACAAGCAAGACGCAGCACGCAGACAGAGCAACATAGGATAAGCAAGACGCAGCACGCAGACAGAGCAACATAGGACAAGCAGCACGCAGACAGAGCAACATAGGACAGGCAAGATGCAGCACGCAGACAGAGCAACATAGAACAAGCAGCGCGCAGACAGAACAACATAGGACAAGCAAGACACAGCACGCAGACAGGGCGACATAGGACAAGCAAGACACAGCATGCAGACAGAGTAACATAGCACAAAAAGCAACAAGACAAAACCCATAAAAGCCACCGTGTTTTCACACCTCACAAGCTACAGACAACAAGACAACATGGAAAGCAGCAATACACAGCTAGGGACCATGTTCACATATCTCATTGACCTTTAGCCATGACTTCATGTTTTTTTGTGAAAGTGTGATATGTGGTGCAGTTGTGTGTCTGATGGCAGTGTATTCCAGACATGGGAAGCTCTCACAGAGAATGCAGATTTACTAAAGGTGCTTTTCCTTACGGGAACTATACAGTCACCTCTCATGTCAGACCTTGTGGATCTGTTGCCATATGTTTGGGTTTTCTGTTTAACAAAATTACTGAGTGGAGGGGAGCCTGTCCATTTAGGATCTTGAATACAAGACATGCGTCGGAAAATTGCACAAGATTTTCCCAACTCAGGAGCTCATGCTTTCTGAGGATGTAACAGTGATTATGGCTATTGGGCTTCCTATCAAGCACTTTGAGAGCCTGTTTGTAGACAAACTGAATGGGTTTTAATGTTGTACAGCAAGCTTGGGCCCAACTAGTCAAGCAGTATGTTATGTGGGGGAGTATCATAGATTTGAAGTACAGTTTTGCTACCTCTGTAGTCAAACAATTTCGTATAAAACGGAAATTAGCTAGGTTGAATTTGGTTATTTGAATTACCTTTTTCACCTGCTTTTTAAAAGAGAGGTTGAAATCAAGTATGATGCCAAGGTACTTCAAATCAGATACCAGCTGGAGCTTCTCCCCTGACACATAGACATCTGGCTCAGTAGTATCTGTTGCCCTCTTTGTGAAGAACATGCAGACAGTTTTTTTCACATTGAGATGCAAACACGAGTCACTGAGCCACTTTGTAACTTGGACCATTACAGTAGTGAGTTCTTGTGCAGCTTGTTGTTTGCTCTTTGCATGCACATATATCACTGTATCATCTGCATACATTTGAACTTCAGACCCAGTACAGACAGAAGGCAGATCATTAATGTACAGGCTGAACAGGAGGGGCCCCAGTATTGACCCTTGGGGCACACCCACATCATAGCTAAGAGTGGGCGACAGAGTTCTGCCTTCGAGGTATGATTTCTTCCATCTCAAGGCATCAGGGGAAAAGTTGAACTTGGACAATTTTGTGATGAGAACCTCATGGTTAACAGTATCAAAAGCCTTCATTAGGCCCAGAAACACAGTCCCAACAATGCCCCCTTTGTCCATCTTGGACTTCACATTTTCCTGAAGACAGAATTTGGTCGTTTCTGTGGAGTGTTTCGCTCTGAAGCCAAACTGCATGGAGTGTAATGTGAAGGGGCTGTTGTTGAGGTGGGCAATCAGTTATTCTGCTACACACTCTTCAACAACCTTCGACACCACAGGTAGAATACTAATGGGCCTGTAGTTACTCACGTCAGCAGGGTCACCCGATTTAAAGATGGCCGTTATTATGGCTGACTTCCATACCTTTGGTCAGGGGGACCAATAGATGTGTTGGTGACCTTAGTAATGGGCCAATGAGTGACTCTTTGTAGTTAAGAAAGGTAGAGTCCAGCCCAAACACATATTTGCCTTTAGAGTTCTTTAGTGAGCTAATCACCTTGTTCACCTTTGACTCAGAAACCTCCCTTATGATGAAGACAGGTTGAGCGTCATTCACTTGCACTGAGCCCAAGAAACCAGGGGAGGGGTAGGAATTGAAGGCTATTGCTATTTTGGCTGCATCCTGTGTTAGATTGTTATTCACCATGATTTCTAGTCTTTTTGCAATGTTACTATGGTATTTCCCTGTTAACTTTTTTAGATTCTCCCAGATCAATTTAGAATTTCCCTTTGCTTCACCAATTATGTTAATAGAAAAGTTTGCCTTGGCCTGTCTGATTTCTTTCATCACCTTATTTCTCAACATGGTAAACCTACGTCTGTCATGCTCCAATTTGGATCTTAGGGCTATTTTTAGAGCATAATCTCGTTCTTTCATCAATTTCCAGATTTCTCCATTTAGCCAAGGAAGAGTGCTCTTTTGGCCAGGTTTGGATTTGATTTTCTTTAGGAAGCCATTTATTGTAGTCTGGATTGTGGATAGAAAAACCTGACTATCAGCTTCCACGTCTGTATAGGACAAGATATCATTCCAGTTTATTCCCTTAATTGCGTTTTCAAAATAGTTTAATTCACTCTTAGGTTTTCTTAGTTGATCCGGCTTTCTAACAGTAGAGAGGTTAAACCTGCTCTTATAGACAGCTTTCTGGCTATAAGTGTCAGATTATGATCAGACAGCCCAGTAACCATATTGAATGATTTAGTCACTCTCTCTGGTTTATTACTGAACACCAGATCAATCTGTGTTTTAGAACAACAAGTCACCCTGGTTGGCCCTTTAACTAGCTGTGTAAGGTCAAAGGTATTAGTGATCCGTTTGAGGGTTTTCCTACAAGACTTGTCATCACATTAAGATGACCTCTTTCCCAAAATCACATTCCCTAAGCATGTTATTAAACTGATAAAAAAAACACACTTGGGGTGGAAGGTGGCCTATACATTCCAATAATGGAAATGGACATTTTGGGAGACAGTGTAACATTCAGGCCAATACATTCTAGTTCATTATCACATGACCACTCAATTTGTTTACATCAAATATGTTCTTTAATGTAAATCATCACACACCCCTCTTCCTTCAGTCCTGTCTCTCCTGAAAACATTGTAGCCAGGCACAATCAAAGCAGCATATGGAGAGGTTTTATGGAGCCATGTCTCTGAGAGGCAGAAATCAAGGTTGAAGTCTGTGAGTAGATGTTGAATTTGATCACTTTTTGGAATGACACTAGGAATGTTCAAGTGCCCCCTAGTAGTCCCTTGGGATTAGCTCGTGGGTTCCAGATGACCCGAGAGTGATTGACACATTGAAATAAGTTAAATGTTCTGTGTTTTCTGACGGCTGGGTGTAGGCCGTTTTGTTTCGTTTTGATTAGGGGCAGTTCGGTAGCGCAATTACCAATCCCTCCCGCCTGCACTGGATGCAGAGAACTAATTGTAACCGCTTGCGTACCAGAAGCAGAGTCAGGGATCGCATATAACGACTTGGGTATGTTTGAAGAGTCAAAATCTATCCTGGAGCCGGGTGAGTCGAGAGAAACCATGGGACCATGGCACTCACCCACCTCCACAGCGGCGACGATCAGTGGACGAGGTCATCCACTGCTTTCCACTCCGGTGAGTATCGCTGGCTCGGTGATGTTGGGCCCAGGGTTGAGTTGCACATCCCCGCAGGAGGGTAGTGAACAGGTAGTTTAACAGTTTCTGATAAATGTTGGACTTGTTTGTTACGCCTAAGCGGTTCAGTGGAATAGGGAGCGAGGTAGACGTGGTCATTATTCAGAACATTATGGTATGCTGTGTACTGTCCGCTCCCGTGGAACGTGAACCAATGTGTTTGGTGTTGATATTCTCCGGTAGTAGACTGATTGTGTCATCCCAGCAAGGACGCACTGAGATTATCAGTAGAGCAGCTACATAACTGACAATCATGGCAAAGCACTAGAGATAAAACGCATAATTGCGCTTTAACTCTTTGCATGAGTTACTTGGCTGGGGTCGGATTACACCTGATGTTTTAGATAAAATAACTGCATTCGAATGAGAAGCGGCACCTGCCGCACCACCCTGTCTTCCGTCCTCCATTATCCTGTTAAGGTTAGGAGATGTTATCGGGTGGAGATGGTACATCACCCTCCCAAGCTACTCTACTGTCGGGTGGAGAGTGTGAGAGTGTGTCAGGCTGAAGAGCAGGTGAATGCAGACAGGAGGCAGTCTGTATGAACTGCTGAACTCTCTCCTTTCATATCCTGAAATGAGTCAGGAACTCTCTGTAGAACTCACTAACTCCAACAGCTTTGGCAGGGCCGACGGCTGGTCCTCCCCCTTAGTGTGTGTGTGTGTGTGTGTCAGGCTATCACACACACACTCAGACACACATACATACACACACCTCCTCCGCCGGTCATTGCCTCAGAGCCTTAAACCATGTGGTGTGTGTGGCAGGGTGATGGAGAATATGCCTTCCCCTCCTCTCTCCCCTCCTGTCTCCGCTCTCTCTCAAGCCTTCGCCCCTCAGGCATGCTGGCATGGGAGGCCATCTTTAGGGAGAGCCCTGGCACTACCCCCCCCCCCCCCTACTCTGTCGGGCTAGAGTGGCACTCTGCCACCCCTGGCACACCCTCACCCGCACACTGAGCGCTCACTCATTCCTCCCATCCCTTTTAATGTCTCTCTCACTCCCTCTTTCCATTTGCTCTCCCTCCCTCTCTCTCCCTCTCTCTCTCCCTCCCTCTCTCTCCATCCATCTCTCCTATGCTCACCTTCTCTCTGCCTCTCCATCTTCCCGTCTCTCGCTCAACCTCCCCTTCTCCATTTTCCTTCTTATCCATCTCTCTCTTCTCCTAGTCCTGTCTCTTCTTCCATCCCTCTCTCTTCTCCTAGTCCTGTCTCTTCTTCCATCCCTCTCTCTGCTCCTAGTCCTGTCTCTTCTTCCATCCCTCTCTCTTCTCCTAGTCCTGTCTCTTCTTCCATCCCTCTCTCTTCTCCTCGTCATGTTTCTCCTTCCATCCCTCTCTCTTCTCCTAGTCCTGTCTCTTCTTCCATCCCTCTCTTCTCCTCGTCATGTTTCTCCTTCCATCCCTCTCTTGCTCTTCATCCTTTCTATTTCACCTAGCCCAAAGAGAGGTTGTGCACAGCAAAATGGGAAGGCAAGGTGCTAGCATCCAGAATTTGCATGAATTTGCATGTCTTTGAGAGCGCCGCCATGATGAATTATAATCCACAGGAATTAAAGTAAACGGCGGTGGATCAGACCTTTCATTCTAAATGAGATGTGATTTAAAATGCTGTTAATGCTGATTATTTCCGCTCTGCCTTAGCCCAACCCTGGCCTCTCCTCTCTCTCAGCCCCCCTCCCACATTCTGCTTCATGCCTCCCTTTGATAACATTATTCCATGTGTTGAGGTGGTGATGGTGGGGAAAGTGTGTGTTACGAGGGAATCAATTCAACGGCTCAGACAAGAGACGTACTGTATGTGGCGGGGACCTTAGACATTCACGTATTATAGATACTGGCGGCTCGAGCTGCCAAGCTGTGTACATGGGAACACCAGCTGGCTGGAGTGTTTATGGACATATTCATTCTATCCATGTCCCAGTCCATTGTCCCCACTTGCTTCAAGATGTCCACCATTGTTCCTGTACCCAAGAAAGTGAAGGTAACTCAACTAAATGACTATCACCCCATAGCACTCACCTCTGTCATCATGAAGTGCTTTGAGAGGCTAGTTAAGGTTCATGTCACCCTAGACCCACTACAATTCACATATTACCCCAATGTAAGAATGTAACATTTTGTTAATTGAATACAGCTCAGCCTTCAACACCATAGTGCCCTCCAAGCTCATGACTAAGCTCAGGGCCCTGGTTCTGAACTCCTCCATGTTGAACTGGGTCCTGGACTTCCTTAAGGGCTGACCGCAAGTGGGGAAGTTAGGCAACAACACCTCTCACATTGATCCTCAACCCAGGGGTCCCACAGGGGTTCATGCTCAGCCCCCTCCTGTACTCCCTGATCACCCATGACTGCGTGGCCATGCACGTCTCCAACTCAATCATCAGCCTAGAGGGAGGAGGTGAGAGCCCTGGCGGAGTGGTGCCAGGAAATAACCTCGACCCTCAACGTCAACAAAACGAAGGAGCTGATCGTGGACTACAGGAGAGAGTAGAGAGAGCACCTGAAGTGGTCCCTTCACACATTCAGTGTAGTGAAGAAGGCGCAACAGCGCCTTTATAACCTCAGGAGGCTGAAGAAATCCGGCTTGGCCCCTAAGACCCTCACAAACGTCTACAGATGCACCCTTGAGAGCATCCTGTCGGGCTGTATCACCATAGCTATTTCATTGTCTGCAACCACAGGGTTCTCTAGAGGGTGCTGCTGTCAGCCCAACGCATCATCAGGGCACACTGCCTGCCTTCCAGGACATCTACAGCACCCAGTGTCACAGGAAGGCCAAGGAGATTATCAAGGAGATCATCAAGGCCACCCAAGCCACGGTCTGTTCACCCGCTAAACTCTAGGAGGAGGAAACAGTATAGGTGCATCAAAGCTGGGGCCGAGAGACTGAAAAACAGCTTCTATCTCCAGGCCATCAGACTGTTAAATAGTCACCACTAGCCGGCCTCCGTCCAGTACCCTGGCCTGAACCTTAGACACTGTCACTAGCCAGCTAACAGCCGGTACTCTACCCTTTACCTTAGAGACTGCTTTACGCTATGCTGTATATAGTCATTGAACACTGTATATAGTCATTGAACACTATAGTCATTAAACACTTTAATGTTTACATACTGATTTACCCACTTCATATATACACTGCTGAAAAAAATAAAGGGAACACTTAAACAACACAATGTAACTCCAAGTCAATCACACTTCTGTGAAATCAATCTGTCCACTTAGGAAGCAACACTGATTGACAATAAAATTTCACATGCTGTTGTGCAAATGGAATAGACCACAGGTGGAAATTATAGGCAATTAGCAAGACACCCCCAATAAAGGAGTGATTCTGCAGGTGGAGACCACATACCACTTCTCAGTTCCTATGCTTCCTGGCTGATGTTTTGGTCACTTTTGAATGCTGGCGGTGCTTTCACTCTAGTGGTAGCATGAGACGGAGTCTACAACCCACACAAGTGGCTCAGGTAGTGCAGCTCATCCAGGATGGCACATCAATGCGAGCTGTGGCAAGAAGGTTTGCTGTGTCTGTCAGCGTAGTGTCCAGAGCATGGAGGCGCTACCAGGAGACAGGCCAGTACATCGGGAGACGTGGAGGAGGCCGTAGGAGGGCAACAACCCAGCAGCAGGACCGCTACCTCCGCCTTTGTGCAAGGAGGAGCACTGCCAGAGCCCTGCAAATGACCTCCAGCAGGCCACAAATGTGCATGTGTCTGCTCAAACGGTCAGAAACAGACTCCATGAGGGTGGTATGAGGGCCCGACGTCCACAGGTGGGGGTTGTGCTTACAGCCCAACACCGTGCAGGACATTTGGTATTTGCCAGAGAACACCAAGATTGGCAAATTCGCCACTGGCGCCCTGTCCTCTTCACAGATGAAAGCAGGTTCACACTGAGCATGTGACAGACGTGACAGAGTCTGGAGACGCCGTGGAGAACGTTCTGCTGCCTGCAACATCCTCAAGCATGACCGGTTTGGCGGTGGGTCAGTCATGGTGTGGGGTGGCATTTCTTTGGGGGGGGGCGTACAGCCCTCCATGTGCTCGCCAGATGTAGCCTGACTGCCATTAGGTACCGAAATGAGATCCTCAGACCCCTTGTGAGACCATATGCTGGTGCGGTTGGCCCTGGGTTCCTCCTAATGCAAGACAATGCTAGACCTCATGTGGCTGGAGTGTGTCAGCAGTTCCTGCAAGAGGAAGGCATTGATGCTATGGACTGGCCCGCCCGTTCCCCAGACCTGAATCCAATTGAGCACATCTGGGACATCATGTCTCACTCCATCTGTTGCACCACAGACTGTCCAGGAGTTGGCAGATGCTTTAGTCCAGGTCTGGGAGGAGATCCCTCAGGAGACCATCCGCCACCTCATCAGGAGCATGCCCAGGCGTTGTAGGGAGGTCATACAGGCACGTGGAGGCCACACACACTACTGAGCCTCATTTTGACTTGTTTTAAGGACATTACATCAAAGTTGGATCAGCCTGTAGTGTGGTTTTCCACTTTAATTTTGAGTGTGACTCCAAATCCAGACCTCCATGGGTTGATAATTGTTGTCAGCACATTCAACTATGTAAAGAAAAAAGTATTTAATAAGAATATTTAATTCATTCAGATCTAGGATGTGTTATTTTAGTGTTCCCTTTATTTTTTTGAGCAGTGTGTGTGTATGTGTGTATATACAACAACAAAGGACCTTGTGAAGATATATATATATACACCTGAGCTACCAGATCCGTCCCCATAACTACCAGACCCATAACTACCAGACCCGTCCCCATAACTACCAGACCCGTCCCCATAACTACCAGACCCGTCCCCATAACTGCCACTCTACATCTGCTGTCTGTCTGCCAGATGGCATTGGATAACACCACAATCAATGGGCCCTTTTCCTCCTCACACTTTTGCACAGTGAACACTTTTTACCTTATTGCACTGGATTGGGACCCAATCTCTCTCTCTGTCTTTTACTGTCTGCATGTCCCTCTGTCGCACGCTCTCTCTTACTCTCCCTTTATCTCTCTCATTTTCTGTATGTCTTTCTCTCGTTCTCTCTCACACACATACAGTTGAAGTCGGAAGTTTACATACACTTAGTTTGGAGTCCTTAAAACTCGTTTTTCAACAACTCCACAAATTTTTTGTTAAAAACTATAGTTTTGGAAAGTCTGTTAGGACATCTACTTTGCATGACACAAGTCATTTTTCCAACAATTGTTTACATACAGATTATTTCACTGTATCACAATTCCAATGGGTCAGAAGTTTACATACACTAAGTTGACTGTGCCTTTTAACAGCTTGGAAAAGTCGGGAAAATGATGTCATGGCTTTAGAAACTTCTGAGGCTAATTGACATCATTTGAGTCAATTGGAGTTGCACCTGTGGATGTATTTCAAGGCTTACCTTCAAACTCAGTGCATGGGAAAATCAAAAGAAATCAGCCAAGAAAAATTGTAGACCACAAATCTAGTTCATCCTTGGGATCAATTTCCAAACGCCTGAAAGTACCATGTTCATCTGTACAAACAATAGTACGCAAGTATAAACACCATGGGACCACTCAGGCGTCATACCGCACAGGAAGGAGACGCGTTCTGTCTCCTAGAGATGAACATACTGTGGTGCGAAAAGTGCAAATCAATCCGAGAGCAACAACAAAGGACCTTGTGAAGATGCTGGAGGAAACAGGTACAAAAGTATCTATATCCACAGTAAAACGAGTCCTATATCTACATAACCTGAAAGGCCGCTCAGCAAGGAAGAAGCCATTCTCCAAAACCGCCATATAAAAGCCAGACTACGGTTTGCAGATGCACATGGGGACAAAGATTGTACTTTTTGGAGAAATGTCCTCTGGTCTGATGAAACAAAAATAGAACCGTTTGGCCACAATGACCATCGTTATGTTTGGAGGGAAAGGAGGGATGCTTGCAAGCCGAAGAACACCATCCCAACTTTGAAGCACAGGGTGGTGGCATCATGTTGTGGGTGTGCTTTGCTGCAGGAGGGACTGGTGCACTTCACAAAATAGATGGCATCATGAGGGAGAAAAATTATATATTGAAGCAACATCTCATGACATCAGTCAGGAAATTAAAGCTTGGTTGCAAATGGGTCTTCCAAATGGACAATGATCCCAAGCATACTTCCAAAGTTGTGGCAAAATGGCTTAAGGACAACAAAGTCAAGGTATTGGAGTGGCCATCACAAAGCCCTGACCTCAATCTCATATAAAATTTGTGGGCAGAACTGAAAAAGCCTGTGCGGGCATGGAGGCCTACAAACCTGACTCAGTTACACCAGCTCTGTCAGGAGGAATAGGCCAAAATTCACCCAACTTATTGTGGGAAGCTTGTGGAAGGCTACCCAAAACATTTGACCCAAGTTAAACAATTTAATGGCAATGCTACTAAATACAAATTGAGTGTATAAACTTTTGACCCACTGAAATAAATCATTCTCTCTACTCTTATTCTGACATTTCACATTCTTCAAATAAAGTGGTGATCCTAACTGACCTAAGACAGGGATTAAATGTCAGGAATTGTGGAAAAACTGTGTTTAAATGTATTTGGCTAAGGTGTATGTAAACTTCTGACTTCAACTGTACATTCACCATCTTTCATCGAGAGAATATTCTCTTGTCAGCCACATTCACAGCATACTGTCACCACACACACACATTCCTATCTGACACAAAAGCGATTCATTCCATGACTTGAAGTTGAAGTCTATTAAAAAGCATTAAGTTCCAGTACGGTCGTACAGACACCATCTTGGTGCTCGATCATCACAGTAAAAGTAGGCCAACCAAAGGCGACGACGTCAGATGACTGACGCACAATCAGGCTGCGCTAAGCGAACGCTGTAATCGAGCGAAAAAGTTAATTAGCTCTACAAGCTAATCATCTCCCCTTTTGCTAATTAACAATCAATTACAAAACACAGAAGCCTCTTGCTAATTATCAATCACCAACGTAGCATGAACCTCGTATATTATCCCTAGTCCTTTTCAATAGAACATTTGTTCTGAAAGTTTTTGGGCCTCAGATGAAACAGCCCGCGTTACAGTTAGCTTCAAGCGCTGACTCTCCTATAATTTTCTTTTTAACCTTTATTTAACTAATTTAACTAATTTTATTTTTGGTCCACCAGCCACTGTGGCAGGTAGATAGAAAAATTGGTCAGCCAAAATATTTTTGCGCCATAATTACTTAAAACAAATGATGATCGCCATGCTTAATGTTTCTAAAAAACCAAACATTTATTAGTAAGAAATAATGTGAGGAATAGCTCAATTTCATTTTTTGTGACCCGAGAACATATCAGAGACAAAATGTTCAGGCTGGGAGGTTACCGTGGTAACCATGCCGCTGGAGTCCTGTCACGGGTCTGTGTGAGAGAGATTTGGGTTCTGACTAGGAGTAGACAACATCTCTTTGCATCAGTTGAAGCAGCAGACTCAAACTTCCATTTAGAAACACCCGACCTTGTGAACTAAACAATGTAAATAGCCAAGAAACACGAGGACAAAGTCTCGCTTTGTTGACTTTCAAGTAAATTTGACCAACTTTTATGCCTGTGCGCAGCGCCTCCAAAAATGAATCAGCACAGTGCACAAATCTCTCCTGCCAGGCAGTGTTGCTTGATGAGGTGGGATATAGATTCATATTTATTTGTGCGATTAGCAGCTATGAAACAAAACGGCAGAAATACTTTGAAAACAGCTACTGCAGCATTTTCCTCGCACGTGCTCATTCTTGACTTTTTCACTATATTTATATTCGTACATGCAATATAGAGCCCTGCAAATTGACCACCCACTTACGTTACCAACCATTACCTAAATCTACCCACATTTGGCGGATGTTAATGTTATGCCCTGGTTGGCTCTTTGTAGCGACATAAGCTAATACACAACACTCACCTAGCGCTTTGAGCTAGGATTGTTGTTTTGACTTTGGTGTTAGCTCCAGTGTTAGCGTCGCTAGCGCCAGTGTTTGTGTTTGTGCTGATGCAGGCATGTGAGTGTGGAGTGTTTTGGGAGGGAGGGAGAGAGCAGAAGGCAGCTGTGATGTGGATGGAGCCGGAGAGTTTAGAAGGACGTACGCTGCTGCTTGAAGCCCAAGCTGAAGAGGGATATGAGAGCTGGGGATCAGACCAACACTTGCTTTTAATTGCTGTGCTGTTCTGCAGATGAGAGGCCCCATGGGATCTGTAGTTTATTTCCCAACAGATGATTTTTATTTTGGCAGTGTAGGTCAATTGCACTACTGTGAAGGGATGGATGTGCTGCCTCATGGGAAATGTAGTGTTTTGGGGAGTTGCAGTGTACATTTTATTATGAGAGGACGGATGATGTGATTTGTGGGTAGTGTAGTTTCTTTGTTGGTGTTAAATGGGGCGGCAGGTAGCCTAGTGGTTAGAGCATTGGACGAGCAACCGAAAGCTTGTAAGGTCAAATCCCCTAGCTGACAAGGTACAAATCTGTCATTCTGCCCCTGAACAAGGCAATTAACCCACTGTTCCAAGGCCGTCATTGAAAATAAGAATTTGTTCTTAACTGACTTGCCTAGTTAAATAAAGGTTTAAAAAATCTCTCTATATATATATATATATATATATATATATATATATATATATATATATATATATATATATATATATATATATATATATATATATATATATATATATATATATATATATAGAGAGAGAGAGATTTTTTAAACCTTTATTTAACTAGGCAAGTCAGTTAAGAACAAATTCTTATTTTCAATGACGGATATATATATATGGGTTAGTGTAATTATTCTGTGGTGAAAATGCCTTGTGCAAGTGAAGTTACATTTTGGTGTAACTGTGCCGAGAGGAACAAATGAGGTGCTTTGGGGATGTGTAGTTTTTTCTATTGTGCTGAAGGCAGACATGATGCCCCATGGGAAATGCAGTTTCTTCTATTACAGGGTAATTGTGTGGTGGGGCATTGCTGTGATGCCTCATGGGAAATGTAGTTTCTTCTATCAGTGTAATTGAACAGTGGGGTAGAGATGAAATGCCACATGGGAATTGTAGGTTTGTCTGTTAATACAGTCGTCTGCCCTTATCAGTGAACAGCAGAGATAAATTGAGTACTCAATAGCAGCACGGACTCTGGGGGGCTCCGAGGCCCTACAGACACACAGAGAGACACAACCAATCACTCACCTATCATAGGCAGTAAAGATAGACAGTTCTGAGACATACAGGCTAACTCTTTTGTCGTGGTGTACTCAATGGCCTTTTGCAGTACTTTCAACCAACTTTGTCTGGTTGACAGCTTGCCATCGACCCCCTCACCCTAAACCCCCCATGGGTCCCTGTCATGTCCCATCACCCCCCGCCAGTACACTGTGGAGTGTGCAAAAGCATGCCCCTTCCTCCTGACTGTTCGATACCTCATTAACCAGTAAGAGTTCGTGTTGAACGCGCAATGGACACTTTCCTATCGACCCTACCTCTCATACCCACACACACACACCGCCAGCAGCAGTGCTCTGGGGGCCTTGTGACATGTCCAGGGTGACAGTGACACGCGCCACTAGCCAAGCTCTATTTCCCCTGACCCGACCACACACACACTCCTGCCTCCCCCGCACCCTAGGGTCAGGAGAGGAGGGAGAGACAGAGGGGGGAAGTGAGGGTTGGGGTTGGAGAGTGGGTGTAGGTCATTTAAACTTCTGTCACTTCACAGTGGGTGATCTCATGGGGAGAGACAATAAAAGAGAAATAGAAACAAACTTACTGCTACTCTAACCTAGGTCTGCCCTAGTTTTCTGCCAACTCGTCTTTAGCCAACTCATCTTTAGCCATGTCTATAGGGTTCCCTTTTTTTAATACTTACTTTTGTTGTATCATAATCATTTAGGCTGGTTTATATGGTCAACATTTTCTTTCAGTGGAAAATGACCTACAAGAGACATGATTACATTGGTCTGTCTGTGTATTTTAGCATCAAATGCACTTGTGTAGGTCAAATCTCAAAGTTCTCAGCCTGTGTGTCTCTACCTGGTGTCTGTGTGTGTGGGATAGGCCCACATACCTTTTTAATAACCTTGTTTACAATGTTTCTATCCAAGAGTAGGGCTGTGGTCATGACATTTTGTCAGCCAGCGATTGTCAAGCTAATAACTATCGGTCTCACGGTAATTGACTGTTAATTAACATAAACATGTTTAACATCTCCTGGCTTCCACACACAGCCTACAAGCCACTGATGCAGAACTTTGGAACACCTACATTTTAAAAAGTCTAATAAATCCATGTAATATAGCCTACACCATCAAAAATAAATATATTATTTGTTTTAGACAGGTCTAAAGAAACACGATATGAAGAAAATGTAGACTATTTCAGATGAACACACTAGCATACTCTGTTGTCCTTATGTTAGGCCCTGATCTGGCTATCCTGTAGTTAATTTACATGCCAGCCAGGTAGGCTATACTCCTGTAGTAAAGCGAAGCAATGTGCTTAATATTAGGAAAGCTGAGATATAAATATAGTAGGCCTAGCCTATAGAACGCGGATGGGATCTTCCTCTTTTTAATAGAGGCCATCACTCTGTTTTCTCACACAATTGTATAGCCTAAAGAAATGTTGCAACATGAGCTCATGGACTCTCATGAAGTGTTTGAATTGGATTTTCGATAACATTTGCATTGATGTCATAGTGATTAGAGGGACAATAGAGTACTGAGTACCAGGCAGTTAGCAATTTGTACTAATAACCATCAGCAGCATCAGAGCTTGGAGAAGCCTAGTGACCGTGACTAAGCGGTCACGTGGAATTTGACTGCGATCATGACTCGTGACGGTAATACGGTCACCGTAACAGTCCTATACCCATGTATATGTGTGTGTGTATAGCCTATATAACGTGGTGCGTTGTGTGCCTGCACTCACGGTCCTCTGATGGGGCGCTCCCCTGTCGTTGGTCCTCCTGAACTCGTCGAACCATCGTTTGCTGGGTGCTGTCATGCCACGTTGTCCCCCTCGCTGCCTGAAAGCCCCCGACAGACCACACTGCTGGAGCTACCAGCATGTACCGGGGCCTGTCCCAGCATGCCTCACAGGGACTTCAGTGAGGGACACACACACGCGCATGCAGAGACGCAGTCACACAAACACACACACACAGGCAGACATACCGTACTCACACACACAGACATGCACAGATGGCACACACACACACTCCCACACACAGCCTCCATGGAGCAGTCTCTGACGAAGACTGCTGTGATTAAAAGAGGTCCTTTTCAAATCAAATCCATGTTACCAGGATGTCTGGAGAGACATGGGGAGAACACAGTCTCATCCCGCCATGCACTATTCATAGGAAAGACAGACAGCCAGTCTACCTCTCGGTTTCTCTGTGAGGGATATCACTTAAAGATGAACTATGCAGAAATAGCTCCACCATTTCCTGGTTGCTCAAATTCTAATAGTTTGCCTAATTTCAGTTTATGTTACAAAACACACAAGTCTAGTGTAGAGAATCATTATACCATCTAAACCCATGAAATGTATTTTCCATAACCAAAAATATTGTTCAGCTGTTTGAAGCTGCTGTACAAAACTGAAAGTAAAAGACTCAAAAACTAAACTTAAGAATGGGAAGCATAGAAATAGCGCACATAGAACAGATTGACCTCTTCTTAGACCTGCTTTCAATGAGAATGACAGATCTATAACTCTATGCGAATTTGGTCATGTCGCCCAAAAAGTTACATTTTGCAGCTTTAAGGCTAACACCCAGGACTGCAGAGTCAGACAAGCCTGGAAAGAACTACGAAGCGAGGAGTCGTTGTTATTCACAAGTACAGAGGCAGACTGTTCAGAAGATAAATTGGATACCAGTTGTTAATCTATTGCTGACTATTCATTCTCCCTTTTTGCGTTTTGGGGGAAAGGGAAAGAGGGATGTTTTGCAAGTCGGAGAAGGCATCGGGTGTATAATACGACTGATATTTAGTGTTGCTAACGAGCGTTATCTTTGTTGTACAAAATGAAGAACATTATTCCAGATTGACTATAATGGGGTTCTAAGGCATCACCTGCATTGAGTCAGACACTATGGTAATGAATGTACTCTCTGTACCAAATAACAGGATGCACATGATCTGTTCATCCTGAACCAGAAAGAATACCACCTCCCGGTCTGCCAGGTAGTGGCAGGTTGTTCACCAACACCATATTCCCACCACCTCCCGGTCTGCCAGGTAGTGGCAGGTTGTTCACCAACACCACCTCCCGGTCTGCCAGGTAGTGGCAGGTTGTTCACCAACACCATATTCCCACCACCTCCCAGTCTGCCAGGTAGTGGCAGGTTGTTCACCAACACCATATTCCCACCACCTCCCGGTCTGCCAGGTAGTGGCAGGTTGTTCACCAACACCATATTCCCACCACCTCCCAGTCTGCCAGGTAGTGGCAGGTTGTTCACCAACACCATATTCCCACCACCTCCCGGTCTGCCAGGTAGTGGCAGGTTGTTCACCAACACCATATTCCCACCACCTCCCGGTCTGCCAGGTAGTGGCAGGTTGTTCACCAACACCATATTCCCACCACCTCCCAGTCTGCCAGGTAGTGGCAGGTTGTTCACCAACACCATATTCCCACCACCTCCCGGTCTGCCAGGTAGTGGCAGGTTGTTCACCAACACCATATTCCCACCACCTCCCGGTCTGCCAGGTAGTGGCAGGTTGTTCACCAACACCATATTCCCACCACCTCCCGGTCTGCCAGGTAGTGGCAGGTTGTTCACCAACACCATATTCCCACCACCTCCCAGTCTGCCAGGTAGTGGCAGGTTGTTCACCAACACCATATTCCCACCACCTCCCGGTCTGCCAGGTAGTGGCAGGTTGTTCACCAACACCATATTCCCACCACCTCCCGGTCTGCCAGGTAGTGGCAGGTTGTTCACCAACACCATATTCCCGCCACCTCCCAGTCTGCCAGGTAGTGGCAGGTTGTTCACCAACACCATATTCCCACCACCTCCCGGTCTGCCAGGCAGTGGCAGGTTGTTCACCAACACCATATTCCCACCACCTCCCGGTCTGCCAGGTAGTGGCAGGTTGTTCACCAACACCATATTCCCACCACCTCCCGGTCTGCCAGGTAGTGGCAGGTTGTTCACCAACACCATATTCCCACCACCTCCCAGTCTGCCAGGTAGTGGAAGGTTGTTCACCAACACCATATTCCCACCACCTCCCGGTCTGCCAGGTAGTGGCAGGTTGTTCACCAACACCATATTCCCACCACCTCCCAGTCTGCCAGGTAGTGGCAGGTTGTTCACCAACACCATATTCCACCACCTCCCAGTCTGCCAGGTAGTGGCAGGTTGTTCACCAACACCATATTCCCACCACCTCCCAGTCTGCCAGGTAGTGGCAGGTTGTTCACCAACACCATATTCCCGCCACCTCCCGGTCTGCCAGGTAGTGGCAGGTTGTTCACCAACACCATATTCCCACCACCTCCCAGTCTGCCAGGTAGTGGCAGGTTGTTCACCAACACCATATTCCCACCACCTCCCGGTCTGCCAGGTAGTGGCAGGTTGTTCACCAACACCATATTCCCACCACCTCCCAGTCTGCCAGGTAGTGGCAGGTTGTTCACCAACACCATATTCCCACCACCTCCCAGTCTGCCAGGTAGTGGCAGGTTGTTCACCAACACCATATTCCCACCACCTCCCGGTCTGCCAGGTAGTGGCAGGTTGTTCACCAACACCATATTCCCACCACCTCCCGGTCTGCCAGGTAGTGGCAGGTTGTTCACCAACACCATATTCCCACCACCTCCCGGTCTGCCAGGTAGTGGCAGGTTGTTCACCAACACCATATTCCCACCACCTCCCAGTCTGCCAGGTAGTGGCAGGTTGTTCACCAACACCATATTCCCACCACCTCCCAGTCTGCCAGGTAGTGGCAGGTTGTTCACCAACACCATATTCCCACCACCTCCCAGTCTGCCAGGTAGTGGCAGGTTGTTCACCAACACCACCTCCCGGTCTGCCAGGTAGTGGCAGGTTGTTCACCAACACCATATTCCCACCACCTCCCAGTCTGCCAGGTAGTGGCAGGTTGTTCACCAACACCATATTCCCACCACCTCCCGGTCTGCCAGGTAGTGGCAGGTTGTTCACCAACACCATATTCCCACCACCTCCCAGTCTGCCAGGTAGTGGCAGGTTGTTCACCAACACCATATTCCCACCACCTCCCGGTCTGCCAGGTAGTGGCAGGTTGTTCAACACCAACCTGGTATAGATGGGACCAGGGGCATCTGTCTGGCATATGGAGTTCTGTGGGGTCATACAGTACTATTATATCTCTCTCTCTTACAGTCTCTCGTTCTTCCTCCTCTCCCCCTACTATCATTCTGAAATACACAACGCCTACCCCCCCATCCTATTTATTGATTTAGTTGAGATATTTGGTTCCATATTCTTCTTGTTTGCTGGTTTATTGGCTAGTGATTGTCCTCCTCCAGTGGAAGTAGAGACCGTCTGGTGGCTGTGAAAAGGTCCTGAAAGGGCTTTTCTGGAACAGCATATGGGCCCATATTAGGAGGATGCTAGGCACACACACTGGTTTCCTGCTCTCACATACTGTACTGAAGAGAACAGCAGGAGACGGTCTGTCAGGAAGGCACCCCTTAGTTAAAGGACAAAGAGCTTGGCTAGCTGTCTGGCAGATCCCTCTCATTCATATAGTAATGCCTCCATATAGTCCCCTGCTATTGGCCAGGACCAAATATGAGGTCATTATTGAGATGGGGTTACACTAAGAGGTCTCCAAAGCAGACGGTAGGTGGGTCGGTGGTGGATGAAAGGAAATGACAAGATGATGTAATTCCATCCAGGGACTTTAACCTACATCAGTAGTCATGAAGGACACGGGGCACTAAAATACTTTTAACATGGCGTATCCGGACCCCTCCCAGCCACTCAAATGTCACCGCAGACCTCTGAAGTAAGACGTTAATGCTATGGACTAGGACCTCCGTATGGTCACATCTGTTTGGGAAGGAGATATGTGAACATCTGCTGTCCCCTTTTCTAAATTCTCACTCTTAGTTAGCTTTGATTGATAGCTTATGCAGCGGTTGCAGTTTTCGACACCCCCCCCCCCCCCCCCCCCACACACACACACACACACACACACAAAGCTGTACGATCCAGCTGTACTGAAGTATGTTTTTCTCCCTGACCCTCATGTGTTCTGGGTTGCTATCAAATGAACCAGTGTATACCAGCTAGCTAAGCAATTAAACCCGATGCAGAATCCACGCTCTGCAGTTTTCAACATCTGCCGTTCTCCTATATCTGTGTTCATTTCCTTGGCCGGGAGTCTCATCTGTTCTCCTGATCAGTTATGATGCATGATGGAACCCTCTGTGGTTAATATGGTACTGTATAGAGTAGACTGTCTCACCCCCTCCTCCTCAGCCTTTGACTCACTCTCTTCCACTCTTCACCCTCTCACCCCTTCTCTCCTCCTTATCTGTCCCCTCTTCTCATCCCTTATTTTCCCTGTCTTCCTCCACCCCTTCCCCTCACTCTTATTCTCCCCTCTTCATTGCCTTCGACCCCTTTCTCTTCCCCACTCCTCTGCCAATTCTCCCCTATCACCCATTTCCTCCTCTTCAACCCACCCTCCATCTTGTGTATCCTCCCTCCCCACCCACTTTTCCCCTGACTGACCCGAGACACACACTCCAAAAGCCTCCCCATCGATCACGCTGGCAGGAATGAGTCAGAGCTGAGGCTGGGTTAGCTTGGGTTGGAGGAGAGAGAGGAGGGCTGGCCAGAACCATGTAGAGCTAAACCGCTCAGTCACAGTGCAGTGCACCCTCCTGGTTTGGAGCTGTTCAGCCTCTATACACACACACACGGACAGACAATACCCACAGTCTCTCTTGACCGTAACCGGACATTTCCTTTCTGTCTCTCTCATTTTAAGACTCTTCTCCACCCCCTCCCTCCATCTCTCTACCTCCCTCCCCCATCCCTCGGTCTCGTCATGCTGTGTCCTGTGACTCATCGTCAGGCTCAGTCAATGGGGCTAAATGGACACTCTGGCATAATAAGAGGTCAATATGCCCAGCCTGTCTGCCGCTTCTCTCTCTCTCTCTCTCTTTCTGTCTCTCTCTGTCAGTATCGCACTGTCTCTCTCACTCTGCCTCTCTCTCTCACTTTCTCTCACTCACTCTCATCTGATCCGAAGCATCACGAGTCAAATCCTGTCTATCCAAGCCAGCCTAATTTCCCACACTTACACAAAGACTAAGGAAGGGGGAGAAAAATCTACAGAGTCTACTACAGTTATATTTGAGGATATATCATATTATTTTGATAATACGATTTTTGTGCTAGTTGGCTGTACCTGCACACCACATCTCCAGTATTTTCCTTCATAGCTTGTTCTCCATCTTCTTTTTAAGTAGGAAGCCAATTTGTTTTCAGCACATTTACATGACTGATCAAACTTGTTTTCTCATGACTCTATCTTGTTCCTCTGCCTCAGACATATGGTGAGCAGTATGTTTGCAACAACAAATCGCAGTATCGAATTGCCATCCATGTAGAATTGTGATAATTTTATTGAACCTTTATTTAACTAGGCAAGTCAGTTAAGAACACATTCTTATTTACAATGACGGCCTACCGGGGAACTTGTGCCCCTTGTTCAGGGGCAGAACGATAGATTTTTACCTTGTCAGCTCGGGGATTCGATCCAACAACGCTCTAACCACTAGGCTACCTGCCGTCCCTACATAACATATTAGCACCTAAGTAACATGTTAATATCATCATTCCCAGCCCTAACAAAGACCCAGACATAGACGAGCACAATCTACTTAATTTACAGACCTCAATATCCTAGAGGATTCTGACTTCCTGACTCTATTCCCACCATTCACTGCTCTATCAGGGCCCTCGCCGACTAATCACCTGCCCTTGTGATGCAGTACAATCACAATACAGGTCTGATTTCATCACTAGCGTGGGCAGGTAGTGAGCCTCTCTTACCCTGCTAGTCTATCGCTGACATGTGAAACGTGAATGCATTTTGATTGTAATTAAATGCTAAATAGGAAGGCTCTAAAAGCTAGCTCGCTGTATAGACGAGAGCCACTTGGCTTGATTGCTCGCTGTTGTTAGCTGTTAGCAGGTGGGCTAGCGGTTAGCATCCGCGTTTCCTATTGATCTGATGATGACCTAGCTGTTTTTGTTGTTACCATGTGCAATGCAGTGCTACCAATGAAGCCTGTCGACATGTGTGTTATGAATGTATGGGTGGGAAGGTGTTTGTCGGTGCGTGTTGATAGTCTAAAGTGGCGTCCTCCACTTGTGTCCTTCTCATTCGTCTGCACTGAGACGATTTTCAATGAAGGAAAGGAGACGAGTCGAGGAGGCTACATTAATTAGAGAGTTGAGATGCACCCAATGTGTTTCTCTCCACAGAATTCAGTCTGGTTTAGTTGCAACACTAATGCATGTTCTCTCTCTCAGGTGACGGAGTATCTCAACGGTCAGGAGTCTGCCAAGACTGCCAGGGTAAGTTTCTCTCTCTACCTCTTTACGTCTCTTGCTCCCTCTCTCTCGCTCTCTCTCTCTCTCTACCTCTCTCTCTGTGTCTCTCCCTCTTTCTCACTTTTCTCTCCCTGTTTCATACTAGCTCACTCAACACAATACAAATTCAGCCTGGCTTTATTGGCATGACAGGTAAACCGGTGTTTCCAAAGCTGTAATTACAACTACTAGTAGAAGAAAGGAGCTCTCCTTCATTTCTCTGCTCCCTCTGTCTTTCTCTCCACCTGTCTGTTCTCTGAAGACGTGACACATCTCATTGGCAGGCAGTGCTGTCCTAAATGGACGCTGGCCCACAGTCTGTGCAGGCCCACGCTGATGGAGAGAAAGCAAGAGAGGGAGAGGGAGAGAGGGATAGATGGCATCCACATGGCACACAGGACTCTTACCCACCTCCACACACCCCAGGGTCCGCTTGCCCACCTCCACACACCCCAGGGTCCGCTTTCCCACCTCCACACACCCCAGGGTCCGCTTGCCCACCTCCACACACCCCAGGGTCCGCTTGCCCCCCTCCACACACCCCAGGGTCCGCTTGCCCCCCTCCACACACCCCAGGGTCCGCTTGCCCCCCTCCACACACCCCAGGGTCCGCTTGCCCACCTCCACACACCCCAGGGTCCGCTTGCCCACCTCCACACACCCCAGGGTCCGCTTGCCCACCTCCACACACCCCAGGGTCCGCTTGCCCACCTCCACACACCCCAGGGTCCGCTTGCCCCCCTCCACACACCCCAGGGTCCGCTTGCCCCCCTCCACACACCCCAGGGTCCGCTTGCCCCCCTCCACACACCCCAGGGTCCGCTTGCCCCCCTCCACACACCCCAGGGTCCGCTTGCCCCCCTCCACACACCCCAGGGTCCGCTTGCCCCCCTCCACACACCCCAGGGTCCGCTTGCCCACCTCCACACACCCCAGGGTCCGCTTGCCCACCTCCACACACCCCAGGGTCCGCTTGCCCCCCTCCACACACCCCAGGGTCCGCTTGCCCCCCTCCACACACCCCAGGGTCCGCTCACAGCACAGCAACCAATCCAAACGCAGGTGGTTCTATCTGTTTAGGTACACTAGCCAATCGTCTAGTCAGATGACAGAGCATATACAAAAAGTATCAGCCCAGTTTCATTATCCTTGCGATTACACCGCTCAATCCTAATACTCCTAGTTATACAGTAACTGTTTACTGTATCTTGCCCAAGAGCATAGCCCAATGACCTTATATAGATTAGTTTTTCTAGTCTTGGGGTGCTTGTTTTACCTGATTTATGGTAAACAGGTGGCATCCATTTATCCTCCTTAAACACTGTGACCTTCAAGAAGGCACAGTTCTCTTCAGCAGCCAGTCACAAGACAAACGCTCTCACTGCTTTGACATATTGTCCAATCACGCAACGCCATGCCCAAACAATCGTCCAATCACAGGCAAAATTGGTGTAAATGAGATGTAGTTCTCCAAAAGGCCGGAACGAGTGACAAGGCATCGACGGAAGAGAAACAGGAAAGACAACATGGCAGCCGCTTCCTAACGACTAGTGCAAATTAGCATGGGCACTAATTGGCTGTGAATCGTCATGTTAACAGCTGATCACACACTGCTGATGAGGAGAGGAGGGGGCCTTGGTTGGTGTCGTGAAACATCTCTCACACACACACACACACAACTTCTTGCGTCCCCACCTAGAATGCCCCCTCACACACTACCACCGCCCTTCCCATTGCGCGTCAAACGGAACGTTTAGCAGGAAATTGCCTGGATGCTTGATGAGGGATGCAGAGCTCAGCGGAGTGAATTTAATGGAATAGAGGGAATAGACAGGGATGCGGCTGAAGCACCGGGGCCCTTCTGGAAAGGATTCAATGATGATGCTCCCCTCGTTCTCACTGGGGTGTGAGAGTACACTGATGTTCTCTCTATACTTCTTTACCTCTCTCTCTGTCTACCTTCCCCTGTCTCTACCTCTTCCTCTCTCGCTGTCTTGCTCACTCTTGCTCTCTCTGTCTGTCTCTCGCTCTGTCTCTTGCTCTCTTTGTCTCTCTCTCTGTCTCGCTCTCTCTCTCTTGCTCTCTCTGTCTGTCTCTCGCTCTGCCTCTCTGTCTCTCTCTCTGTCTCGCTCTCTCTCTCTTGCTCTCTCTGTCTGTCTCTCGCTCTGCCTCTCTCTGTCTCGGGGAGCCTCAGCAGCCCCCCCCCCCCATTTGAACTGAAGGTTAATGTGAGACGGTTGCTGGTCTGTTTTATTGTCAGTTATTCACTGAGCGCTCATGGTCTTTTCTGTCTCATGTTTTATCTCAGCTCAACATCTGGCGCTACGGAGACTTCCGCGACGACGACGCAGACGAGTTTGGCTACAAACTAAAAAAATGAAAACCGCACGGCACCATTCCAAAGACCAACGCGGAAGACGAGATGCACTCATTGGACGAGAAAAAGTGACAGAAAACGATTCAACGAAAATAAAACAAAGTAAAGGACAAGCATTGTCTCTCTCTTCCTTTTATTCCATGTTCATCCTCCTGGTCCTCTCTCCTGCTACTCTGCACATCCTCCTGGTCCCCTTTCCTGCTACTCTGCACATCCCTTCCTCCTCCTCCTCCTCCCTCCGGACTCTGAAAGAGCATACTAAAAACAGTGTCTGTCCAATCCTTCCTCTTCTCCACCCTTCCTGAGCCACTACCAGTTGTTCTTATCATGTCCCCCCCCCCTCCCCCCGCTGCAGAGCCCCGTTAATTGCCATGTCATCCTTTCAACCCCTTTCCTGATTAGTGATGTCATACGCCCACACTAATCGTGCGCATCGCTACCTTACCCTATCCCTACCACAGCCAATCCCTCCTATCCGTTGTACAGGAAAGGGGCTAAGCCTTGAGAAGAGGATCCATTCACTTTTATTATTAACAGCTTTTTGCAGAGAGAAACGCTTCCTCAATGAATGACAAGAAATGAATAATGCTATGTTTTATGAAGTTAATTTTAAAAAGCTAGCTCGAGATCCACACCAACCGGACGAGCTTATTTCTGTCCTTGATGTATACCTATGTGATATGACATTTAATAACGTTTATGTTGGGAGTGTTTTATTCTCGTCTTTCCTTGACAAACAGCATTTTCTCATCTTCCTCCTCCCTCTTTCTGTAATGTTTACATATGATGGTGACATGATGATCTCTGTCTCTCTGTCTCTCTGTCTCTGTATGCCGTAGCAGAAACAGTGTTTGGATTTGTTTCCTTATGACAGCCCTTGTCGTTGTATTAAAAAATTCTGCTGAATAAAAATGAGCAAATGATTAAAAAGAAGCATGTTGTTACTGGAATGAAATCACCAAACAGTCAAAGCTGCTAGATTTCACCAAGGATTGTTAATGTCCTTAGCCTGGTTTAAACCAGACCGGATGCTGCGCTCCCCATTGAAATCATGCTGAGCGCATCTTTCAGTATGGTTTTACCAGGCTATGGTGTCCTAGTTCTAGTCAAAGGACTTCAAAGTACCAGTGCTACTTTTGGTAGGTCACCTCTTCCATTTAAACGACTCTTACACACCTTGATCTCATTTGCATCTTAAATAAGCATTGTTCCCACAGAATGACACAGCACACGTGACTGTACTAGATATATTTAAACATAGGTGACAGATAAGTGGCTGGTTAGTGTCACATTTATTAGCATCAGTTCAGACAGTACGTAGGTTGAGCAACGACTCAAGTACAAGTTGACTACACAGAATTTTGAATGCAAAAATAAATGTACACCTTGGATATGTAAATGTTGCCATGCGTAGAGTTGTGTGTACATATTTTATGATAATCTGTTTATAGCTCGATCACATCACTGTACAACAGGGAATAGCAACTCCGGTCCTGGAGAACTGCAGTGGGTGCATGGTTTTGTTTCATGCCGAAAGTAACAACTGATTCAGCTATTAAATCCACAAAATGTTCAATAGCCTTTAGTTATTTAAGAGCATGATCAGTTAACCCAAGTCTTTTAGAGCTACGTTTACATTTAGACACTCTTATCCAGAGCCACTTCCAATTAGTACATTCATCTAAAGACTAAAACAAAAGCCTAGCTGCAGTGTTGTCGTTCCTCCACTATTACCCTCAAGTGTCTTCAACCAGAGATCCATGTGGTTCACACACCCACCTCCTAAGAGGACCTGACACCTGTGTCCAAGTCCTATTTTAGATCCTATTAGATATACACAAGTACCTCAGAGGATGGGCTAGCAAGGGATCCTTTTAGACACCAGTCTTCATTTCCTGCCCCACCAACCAATCAGGCAAGGCCTTACTCATTTAGCACAAATCAGAGATGGCTTTATTAATTTATCACAAGTGACTGGCACAAAATATGGGGTGGCAGGATGAGGCAATATGCTCCAAGGGCAACTATGAGCTCTGTCGCACGTTGCCTTCTTCAGCCACTTGAGTCACCTGCTGAGTCTGATGTGCTTTAAAAAGCCTTCTCTTTTCTTACTCCCTCTCTCGTCCTCTTTCTCTCTCTCTCTCTCTTTTACAGGCACCATTCTTTTCACGCCTGGCTGCTCCTCCAGACTGATGAGATGTCTATTAGGGCACCTGATGGAGGGCAGCCTGGTCTCACTGACTAGACGTAACATAGTAAATATACATCCGGGACACTTGAATTAGTATGATATGTTTGGTATGGTTACATAAGACAGAGGATTACTTAAGGCAAAAACAAAAGTAGGGTGGATGGTTGGCGTATAATTCAAACGTCTAGCAACCCACAGGTTGCATGTTCGAACCTCATCATGGACAATTTTAGCTAATTAGAAACTGTGCAACTAATTGCTACTTTGCAACTACTTAGCATGTTAGCTAACCCTTCCCCTAACCTTAACCCCTAACCCCTAGCCTAGCTAACATTAGCTACTTAGCTAACGTTAACCACAACAAATTGTAATTTGCAACATATCATACATTACGCAAATTCACAACATATATGAATTGTAATTCATAACATATCATACGAAATGGTTGGTGGACATCCACATATTAAACGTAACATATCATACTAATTGGAGTCTACCAGATTTACATTTACGACATTACGTCTACCCCCAATTCCAGGTTGTGGAGGGAGGAGGAAAGGAGGAGTGGAGCTAAAGGGTTAGGTCGTAGGTCAGGTCTTCTCCAAATGGTGGTCATTGGAGGTTATTGGAGGCTGAAGCATGGTAAGATTGTGTATTACAGTTATAGACATACTGGTGTTGACTTGAGACAGTTCTCGGGAGAGAGTCTCGGTTGTCAACAACCGCCAAATTACAGAAGAATGCCTCAATATATTGCAGTGCTGAAGGGAACAAAGTTCTATCTAGGTCTTGTAGTGAAGTAAGTTGAGAAATTCTAGCTACATTTTTACACCTGTAGGGCTTTTTTTATTTCAACACAAATTCATGGAAAGAATCCCAGCAATCAACAAGCCCAAATTGCAGATTTCTCAATAGGTTACAGTGCTGTAGAGTACTAGTAAGAAGTGCTTGCTCTAGGGCTTGCAGAGACCTTGTGGAGTAAGTGGTGAGACATTCAAGAATCCGGTGTTGGCTCGCTACACTTGTAGGGCTTTAGTGTCTCAACACAAATCTGTACTGTCATCTTCCTCTCTCTGCCTATGCATTATTTTGGGTAGCGTTTGGAGTCAAGCTAATGCGTTTGGATCGGAGGCGAGACTGAGTAAATAGATATTAGAGCGAGATAATGAGGATGGTTTGTCAGCAGCGTTGTTTGTGTGGAGACATTGATACTTCCCTGAACCTCTCATTCGAACTGCATCAACAACTATCTACAATGATAAACCAATCTTCCCCATGTCTATCAACTGATCTAGTTCCAGAACAAAACCCATCAGTCAAATCTTTGTTTCCATTGAAGGAAATGACATTTCCGTGAAGTTCAAACGCAGGAAGAGTTTACATTTCCTGTAAAAGGGCGACAAAAACTCGGAGACAAAAGTAAATAAAATAAAAATCAATGACTTTGCTTGGAACAAAAGACAAAAGAGTGAGAGGAGCAAATATCTATTTTTCATGAGCCCAAAGCATGTTTCTCATTCGAGGCGTTTTGGAGGGAGAATGAAACCTATTCAATAATTCAGAGCTGAAATATGTTTGGGAGCAGATTGTAGTTTTTTCTTCAGACTACTGAAAACGTGGTCCTCTGTGGACCGTGGTTTTGACGTGTGTGGTTCATCCTAGAATGCACCAGTGGTCATAGAGATTTTTTGTAAATCTCTGATTTACTTTGGAGAGTCCCCGGTTTTAAAGTCTTACGACTTAGAACTGTTCAGCCTCAAGTCAGAATCGTACTTTTTCACTACTCAAAGCCCTTTGTAAACAATGTCTTCCATGTTGGTTGGTGCACCACAACTTTAGGTGAAGTTATCTTTCCTAGTACAGCAACCACGAGTGAAGTTCAAATCAACCTATGGATGGATATTTAATGCTCGGATGGATGTTCTCACCGCTGCAGTAAGGTTTGGATTCAACCCTTATTGAGGAAGATCTGTGTTACAGTGCGATTGAAATGGAAAGGGAATTTTTCATGAAGCCGAGTCTGACAAGGGCAACGTGTTCCGCGAACACATTTCAATCACGTGAGTGTGCGGCTCTTCCTCGATACTGACTGAATCTAGGCCTAGGTGTGTGTTGTGCTGTGAGTGCAGTCATTACCATGTCATGTATGTGATTGTGTGGTGGGAGGTAGCCTAGCGCGGTGGGACAGTAACCGAAAGGTCGCTGGTTTGAATCCCCAAGCCGACTAGGTGAAAAATCTGTGGATGTGCCCTTGAGCAAGGCACTTAACCCTAATTGCTCTTGTATTCACTCTGAATAAGAGCGTTTGCTAAATCAGGGATTCCCCAACTCAGTCCTGATCCACCCCTGGCGGCACATTTTGGTTTTTGCCACAGCTGACTCAAATAATCACATCTTGATGATGAGTTAGTTATTTGAATCAGCTGTGCAGTGCACCCTGGGGGAGGGAAGAAACACTGTTCTAAAAGACTCAAATATAAATGTATGTTTCCACCTATCAGTGACACATTCAAGTCCACTGAACCCACCAAACACCTCCGTATATCTGCCCACACAACCCACCCACACGGTTATGAGAAATAATTCATTCACAAAATGACTTCATCCCCAGCCAACCACACCAGAACACAACACAACACTGAGATATTGAGGTAGTACTGAAATTGAAGGGAAGTGTGGTCCACTGGTCAGATGAGCCACAGATTCCTCACTATACTGTAAACCCTCCAACCTGGGAGTGTTCCCATCCATCCTATAGGTTGCTGCATGCCAAATGGTTCCCTATTTAGTGCACTACTTTTGGGCAGGGCCCATTGGGATCTGGTAAAAAAAAGCAGTGCACTATATAGGGAGTAGGGTGCCATTTGGGATGCAGACCTTGTCGTCGTGTGCCACAGATGGATTTGTACAATCAGTCTCTACATAACGCTCTTATTATTAAGAGGAATTAAATAAATTAATGAGCTTGTCCTGTTTACCATGGAATAATTAAGGAGGAATTTTCCCTCATAAAGCCAGCATTCTTCAACTATGGTTTCTGAATAAAACATGTTCCTGTATTATGTCTGAATTTTCTGTCTTAAGCTTCAAGGCAGAATATTTCCATACACTCCCTCAAGTGCGCCATTCAAGTGAAAGGTGAAACGTCTTTGAATCCTTCAAAGATTTGTTTTAATGGGGCCGTGCACTTTCAACAAACACTAGCCTTAACCGCAAAGAAATGAGTGATGTGATTGTAGGTTGATTTGTAGATTTGGTAGGCTGACAACCACTCTGTCTGCAGTCAGGTCTCGTTCAGTGTACAGAGTAGGGTTTATGTCTCAAGTCAAGGTGGAATACAGTATTATTCTCTCCCTCATTCCCTCTATTTCTGTCTCTTGTGCTCTGTTCCACTACTCTGTTCATCTGTATCCTCTTTCTCTCTGACATCTTGTTTTCTACCCTTCTCTCTTGTGCTCTGTTCCACTACTCTGTTCATCTGTATTCTCTTTCTCTCTGACATCTTGTTTTCTACCCTTCTCTCTTGTGCTCTGTTCCACTACTCTGTTCATCTGTATCCTCTTTCTCTCTGACATCTTGTTTTCTACCCTTCTCTCTTGTGCTCTGTTCCACTACTCTGTTCATCTGTATCCTCTTTCTCTCTGACATCTTGTTTTCTACCCTTCTCTCTTGTGCTCTGTTCCACTACTCTGTTCATCTGTATCCTCTTTCTCTCTGACATCTTGTTTTCTACCCTTCTCTCTTGTGCTCTGTTCCACTACTCTGTTCATCTGTATCCTCTTTCTCTCTGACATCTTGTTTTCTACCCTTCTCTCTTGTGCTCTGTTCCACTACTCTGTTCATCTGTATCCTCTTTCTCTCTGACATCTTGTTTTCTACCCTTCTCTCTCATACTCTGTTTTACTACTCTCTCTCTCTCTCTCTCTCTCTCTCTCTCTCTCTCTCTCTCTCTCTCCTCTAGTTTAAGTCTCTCCTGTATTCTGTTATACTATAATCTCTCCATCATCCTCTCTCTCCCACCCCCCTCCCTCTCTCTCTCTCTTCCCTCCTTCCCTCTCTCTCCCTTTGTTCCTGCTATCACAGGCCTCAGGGGGATAGTGAACATGTTGCTATTTTAACCTGCCACTTGATCATGTGACTATGATGTGTGGTTGACAGCGAGGGTTCCTGAACACAAGTAATACCTCCAGCACTGTGTGTGTGTGTGTGTGTGTGTGTGTGTGTGTGTGTGTGTGTGTGTGTGTGTGTGCGTGTGTGTGCACGCGTGTGTGCGTGCGCTATATCCCAGTGTGCAGACCATAGCATTGATCCAGAGACAACCGGCTTACACAACACACCTGGAGTAAGATCACTTTCTCGCTCTCCCTTTCCCCTCTCTCTCTCTCTATCCATCTCTCTCTCCCTTTCCCCTCGCTCTCTCTATCCCCTCTCTCTCTCTATCCATCTCTCTCTCTCCCTTTCCCCTCTCTCTCTCTATCCATATCTCTCTCTCCCTTTCCCCTCGCTCTCTCTATCCATCGCTCTCTCCCTATCCCCTCTCTCTCTCTATCCATCTCTCTCTCCCTATCCCCTCTCTCTCTCTATCCATCTATCTCTCTCCCTTTCCCCTCGCTCTATCTATCCCCTCTCTCTCTCTATCCATCTCTCTCTCCCTTTCCCCTCTCTCTCTCTATCCATCTCTCTCACTCCCTTTCCCCTCGCTCTCTCTATCCATCTCTCTCTCTCCCTCTCTTCCACAAGGAAGCCATCTTGACATAGTTTCTGTCTGTTACAGTGCCTCTAACACTTGAGTGTATCATCACTGACTCTACCCTTCTGTCTTTTGTGCTGTGTCGCTGTCAAGACATTACTGACAAACCTTGTTTCTATTTAATACATTTACCATCTGAGTAAAAGAGAGAGACGAGAGAGATTAGGCCGATACCCACTAATTATCAAAATCCAGGAAAGAGTTAAATTCTACACCGACCTAAAAGGATGCGATTCCCAATCCTTCCATAACAACACCATCACCTACAGAGAGATGAACCTGGAGAAGAGTCCCCTAACCAAACTGGTCCTGGGGCTCTGTTCACTAACACACCCCACAGAGCCCCAGGACAGCAACACAATTACACCCAACCAAATCATGAGAAAACAAAAAGATAATTACTTGACAAATTGGAAAGAATTAACAAAACAACAGAGCAAACTAGAATGCTATTTGCCCCTAAACAGAGAGTACACAGTGGCAGAATACCTGACCACTGTGACCACTGTGACTGACCCAAACTTAAGGAAAGTTTGACTATGTACAGACTCAGTGAGCATAGCCTTGCTATTGAGAAAGGCCGCCGTAGGCAGACCTGACTCTCAAGAGAAGACAGGCTATGTGCTCACTGCCCACAAAATGAGGTGGAAACTGAGCTGCACTTCCTAACCTCCTGCCCAATGTATGACCATATTAGAGACACATATTTCCCTCAGATTACACAGATCCACAAAGAATTTGAAAACAAACCCAATTTTGATCAACTCCCATATCTATTGGGATAAATACGTGTGCCATCACAGCATCAACATTTGTGACCTGTTGCCACAAGAAAAGGCCAACCAGTGAAGAACAAACACCATTGTAAATACAATATTTATATTTATACTAATTTATTTTCCCTTTTGTACTATAACCATTTGTACATCGTTGAAACACTGTATATATAAATACATAATATGACATTTGAAATGTCTTTATTCTTTATTATTTTGGAACTTCTGTGAGTGTAATGTTTACTGTTCATTTTTGCAGTTTTTTTTCTTCACTTTTGTATATTATCTACCTCACTTACTTAGGCAATGTTAACATAATGGCTGTGTTATTTGACTGGTATGTTTCTCTCTACCTCTGCATTATGGTAATGGATGTGTTATTTGACTGGTATGTTTCTCTCTGCATTACGGTAATGGTTGTGTTATTTGACTGGTATGTTTCTCTCTACCTCTGCATTATGGTAATGGTTGTGTTATGTGACTGGTATGTTTCTCTCTACCTCTGCATTATGGTAATGGCTGTGTTATTTGACTGGTATGTTTCTCTCTACCTCTGCATTACGGTAATGGCTGTGTTATTTGACTGGTATGTTTCTCTCTACCTCTTTATTATGGTAATGGTTGTGTTATTTGACTGGTATGTTTCTCTCTACCTCTGCATTATGGTAATGGCTGTGTTATTTGACTGGTATGTTTCTCTCTACCTCTGCATTATGGTAATGGTTGTGTTATTTGACTGGTATGTTTCTCTCTGCATTACGGTAATGGTTGTGTTATTTGACTGTGTTATTTGACTGGTATGTTTCTCTCTACCTCTGCATTATGGTAATGGTTGTGTTATTTGACTGTGTTATTTGACTGGTATGTTTCTCTCTGCATTATGGTAATTGCTGTGTTATTTGACTGGTATGTTTCTCTCTGCATTATGGTAATGGCTGTGTTATTTGACTGGTATGTTTCTCTCTACCTCTGCATTATGGTAATGGTTGTGTTATTTGACTGTGTTATTTGACTGGTATGTTTCTCTCTGCATTATGGTAATGGCTGTGTTATTTGACTGGTATGTTTCTCTCTACCTCTGCATTACAGTAATGGTTGTGTTATTTGACTGGTATGTTTCTCTCTGCATTATGGTAATGGTTGTGTTATGTGACTGGTATGTTTCTCTCTACCTCTGCATTATGGTAATGGCTGTGTTATTTGACTGGTATGTATCTCTCTGCAATATGGTAATGGTTGTGTTATTTGACTGGTATGTTTCTCTCTGCATTATGGTAATGGTTGTGTTATGTGACTGGTATGTTTCTCTCTCCCTCTGCATTATGGTAATGGTTGTGTTATGTGACTGGTATGTTTCTCTCTACCTCTGCATTATGGTAATGGTTGTGTTATGTGACTGGTATGTTTCTCTCTACCTCTGCATTACGGTAATGGTTGTGTTATTTGACTGGTATGTTTCTCTCTACCTCTGCATTATGGTAATGGCTGTGTTATTTGACTGGTATGTTTCTCTCTACCTCTGCATTATGGTAATGGCTGTGTTATTTGACTGGTATGTTTCTCTCTACCTCTGCATTATGGTAATGGCTGTGTTATTTGACTGGTATGTTTCTCTCTACCTCTGCATTATGGTAATGGCTGTGTTATTTGACTGGTATGTTTCTCTCTACCTCTGCATTATGGTAATGGTTGTGTTATTTGACTGGTATGTTTCTCTCTAAATTATGGTAATGGCTGTGTTATTTGACTGGTATGTTTCTCTCTACCTCTGCATTATGGTAATGGTTGTGTTATTTGTCTGGTATTTTTCTCTCTCCCTCTGCATTATGGTAATGGCTGTGTTATTTGACTGGTATGTTTCTCTCTACCTCTGCATTATGGTAATGGTTGTGTTATTTGACTGGTATGTTTCTCTCTGCATTACGGTAATGGTTGTGTTATTTGACTGGTATGTTTCTCTCTACCTCTGCATTATGGTAATGGCTGTGTTATTTGACTGGTATGTTTCTCTCTACCTCTGCATTATGGTAATGGTTGTGTTATTTGTCTGGTATTTTTCTCTCTCCCTCTGCATTATGGTAATGGTTGTGTTATTTGACTGGTATGTTTCTCTCTGCATTACGGTAATGGCTGTGTTATTTGACTGGTATGTTTCTCTCTACCTCTGCATTACGGTAATGGCTGTGTTATTTGACTGGTATGTTTCTCTCTACCTCTGCATTATGGTAATGGTTGTGTTATTTGTCTGGTATGTTTCTCTCTACCTCTGCATTATGGTAATGGCTGTGTTATTTGACTGGTATGTTTCTCTCTACCTCTGCATTATGGTAATGGCTGTGTTATTTGACTGGTATGTTTCTCTCTGCATTATGGTAATGGTTGTGTTATTTGACTGGTATGTTTCTCTCTACCTCTGCATTATGGTAATGGTTGTGTTATTTGACTGGTATGTTTCTCTCTACCTCTGCATTACGGTAATGGCTGTGTTATTTGACTGTGTTATTTGACTGTGTTATTTGACTGGTATGTTTCTCTCTACCTCTGCATTACGGTAATGGCTGTGTTATTTGACTGGTATGTTTCTCTCTACCTCTGCATTACGGTAATGGCTGTGTTATTTGACTGGTATGTTTCTCTCTACCTCTGCATTATGGTAATGGTTGTGTTATTTGACTGGTATGTTTCTCTCTACCTCTGCATTATGGTAATGGCTGTGTTATTTGACTGGTATGTTTCTCTCTACCTCTGCATTACGGTAATGGCTGTGTTATTTGACTGGTATGTTTCTCTCTGCATTATGGTAATGGTTGTGTTATTTGACTGGTATGTTTCTCTCTACCTCTGCATTATGGTAATGGTTGTGTTATTTGACTGGTATGTTTCTCTCTGCATTATGGTAATGGTTGTGTTATGTGACTGGTATGTTTCTCTCTGCATTATGGTAATGGATGTGTTATTTGACTGTGTTATTTGACTGGTATGTTTCTCTCTGCATTATGGTAATGGTTGTGTTATTTGACTGGTATGTTTCTCTCTGCATTATGGTAATGGTTGTGTTATTTGACTGTGTTATTTGACTGGTATGTTTCTCTCTACCTCTGCATTATGGTAATGGCTGTGTTATTTGACTGGTATGTTTCTCTCTACCTCTGCATTATGGTAATGGTTGTGTTATTTGACTGGTATGTTTCTCTCTACCTCTACATTATGGTAATGGCTGTGTTATTTGACTGGTATGTTTCTCACTACCTCTGCATTTTGGTAATGGCTGTGTTATTTGGCTGTGTTATTTGACTGGTATGTTTCTCTCTACCTCTGCATTATGGTAATGGATGTGTTATTTGACTGGTATGTTTCTCTCTACCTCTGCATTACGGTAATGGCTGTGTTATTTGACTGTGTTATTTGACTGGTATGTTTCTCTCTCCCTCTGCATTATGGTAATGGCTGTGTTATTTGACTGGTATGTTTCTCTCTACCTCTGCATTACGGTAATGGTTGTGTTATTTGACTGGTATGTTTCTCTCTACCTCTGCATTATGGTAATGGCTGTGTTATTTGACTGGTATGTTTCTCTCTCCCTCTGCATTACGGTAATGGCTGTGTTATTTGACTGGTATGTTTCTCTCTACCTCTGCATTATGGTAATGGCTGTGTTATTTGACTGGTATGTTTCTCTCTACCTCTGCATTACGGTAATGGCTGTGTTATTTGACTGTGTTATTTGACTGGTATGTTTCTCTCTCCCTCTGCATTATGGTAATGGTTGTGTTATTTGACTGGTATGTATCTCTGTACCTCTGCATTATGGTAATGGTTGTGTTATTTGACTGGTATGTTTCTCTCTCCCTCTGCATTATGGTAATGGTTGTGTTATTTGACTGGTATGTATCTCTGTACCTCTGCATTATGGTAATGGTTGTGTTATTTGACTGGTATGTTTCTCTCTACCTCTGCATTATGGTAATGGTTGTGTTATTTGACTGGTATGTTTCTCTCTACCTCTACATTATGGTAATGGCTGTGTTATTTGACTGGTATGTTTCTCTCTACCTCTACATTACGGTAATGGTTGTGTTATTTGACTGGTATGTTTCTCTCTACCTCTGCATTATGGTAATGGCTGTGTTATTTGACTGGTATGTTTCTCTCTACCTCTGCATTATGGTAATGGCTGTGTTATTTGACTGGTATGTTTCTCACTACCTCTGCATTTTGGTAATGGCTGTGTTATTTGGCTGTGTTATTTGACTGGTATGTTTCTCTCTACCTCTGCATTATGGTAATGGCTGTGTTATTTGACTGGTATGTTTCTCTCTACCTCTGCATTACGGTAATGGCTGTGTTATTTGACTGTGTTATTTGACTGGTATGTTTCTCTCTCCCTCTGCATTATGGTAATGGCTGTGTTATTTGACTGGTATGTTTCTCTCTACCTCTGCATTACGGTAATGGTTGTGTTATTTGACTGGTATGTTTCTCTCTACCTCTGCATTATGGTAATGGCTGTGTTATTTGACTGGTATGTTTCTCTCTCCCTCTGCATTACGGTAATGGCTGTGTTATTTGACTGGTATGTTTCTCTCTACCTCTGCATTACGGTAATGGTTGTGTTATTTGACTGGTATGTTTCTCTCTACCTCTGCATTACGGTAATGGTTGTGTTATTTGACTGGTATGTTTCTCTCTACCTCTGCATTACAGTAATGGTTGTGTTATTTGTCTGGTATGTTTCTCTCTACCTCTGCATTACGGTAATGGTTGTGTTATTTGTCTGGTATGTTTCTCTCTACCTCTGCATTATGGTAATGGTTGTGTTATTTGTCTGGTATGTTTCTCTCTACCTCTGCATTACGGTAATGGTTGTGTTATTTGTCTGGTATGTTTCTCACTACCTTTGCATTACGGTAATGGCTGCGTTATTTGACTGTGTTATTTGACTGGTGTGTTTCTCTCTGCATTACGGTAATGGTTGTGTTATGTGACTGGTATGTTTCTCTCTGCATTATGGTAATGGTTGTGTTATTTGTCTGGTATGTTTCTCACTACCTCTGCATTACGGTAATGGTTGTGTTATTTGACTGTGTTATTTGACTGGTATGTTTCTCTCTGCATTACGGTAATGGTTGTGTTATGTGACTGGTATGTTTCTCTCTGCATTATGGTAATGGTTGTGTTATTTGACTGGTATGTTTCTCTCTGCATTATGGTAATGGTTGTGTTATGTGACTGGTATGTTTCTCTCTGCATTACGGTAATGGTTGTGTTATTTGTCTGTGTTATTTGACTGGTATGTTTCTCTCTGCATTATGGTAATGGTTGTGTTATGTGACTGGTATGTTTCTCTCTACCTCTGCATTACGGTAATGGTTGTGTTATTTGACTGGTATGTTTCTCTCTGCATTATGGTAATGGTTGTGTTATGTGACTGGTATGTTTCTCTCTACCTTTGCATTATGGTAATGGCTGTGTTATTTGACTGGTATGTTTCTCTCTACCTCTGCATTACGGTAATGGCTGTGTTATTTGACTGGTATGTTTCTCTCTGCATTATGGTAATGGTTGTGTTATTTGACTGGTATGTTTCTCTCTACCTCTGCATTATGGTAATGGCTGTGTTATTTGACTGGTATGTTTCTCTCTGCATTATGGTAATGGTTCTGTTATGTGACTGGTATGTTTCTCTCTGCATTATGGTAATGGATGTGTTATTTGACTGTGTTATTTGACTGGTATGTTTCTCTCTGCATTATGGTAATGGTTGTGTTATTTGACTGGTATGTTTCTCTCTGCATTATGGTAATGGTTGTGTTATTTGACTGTGTTATTTGACTGGTATGTTTCTCTCTACCTCTGCATTATGGTAATGGCTGTGTTATTTGACTGGTATGTTTCTCTCTACCTCTGCATTATGGTAATGGCTGTGTTATTTGACTGGTATGTTTTTCTCTACCTCTGCATTATGGTAATGGTTGTGTTATTTGACTGGTATGTATCTCTGTACCTCTGCATTATGGTAATGGTTGTGTTATTTGACTGGTATGTTTCGCTCTACCTCTGCATTATGGTAATGGTTGTGTTATTTGACTGGTATGTTTCTCTCTACCTCTGCATTATGGTAATGGTTGTGTTATTTGACTGGTATGTTTCTCTCTACCTCTACATTATGGTAATGGCTGTGTTATTTGACTGGTATGTTTCTCTCTACCTCTACATTACGGTAATGGTTGTGTTATTTGACTGGTATGTTTCTCTCTACCTCTGCATTATGGTAATGGCTGTGTTATTTGACTGGTATGTTTCTCTCTACCTCTGC